>NW_026287225.1:0-31038 GCF_023373465.1 Oncorhynchus keta | reverse complement strand
CCTGTCGTCTGGTTGGTTAACTGGTTATGTATATATCAGTCTGGCTGAGAGACCGTCTGGATTTGGTTGACTGCTCTGGTTGGTTACTGGTTATTATGTAGATATCAGTCTGGCTGAGAGGACCCTGTCGTCTGGTTGGTTGACTGGTTATGTAGATACCAGTCTGGCTGAGAGTCGTCTGGTTGGTTGACTGGTTATGTAGATATCAGTCTGGCTGTCGTCTGGTTGGTTGACTGGTTATGTAGATGCGGTTGGTGTGTATATCAGTCTGGCTGAGAGGACCCTGTCGTCCTGGTTGGTTGACTGGTTATGTAGATATCAGTCTGGCTGAGAGGACCCTGTCGTCTGGTTGGTTGACTGGTTATGTAGATATATGATATCAGTCTGGCTGAGAGGACCCTGTCGTCTGGTTAGTTGACTGGTTATGTGAGTCTGGCTGAGAGGGACCCTGTCGTCTGGTTGGTTGATATTATGTAAGATATCAGTCTGGCTGAGAGGACCCTGTCGTCTGGGTTTGGTTGACTGGTTGGTGTGTATATATCAGTCTGGCTGAGAGGACCCTGTCGCCTGGTTGGTTGACTGGTTATGTAGATATCAGTCTGGCTGAGAGGACCCTGTCGTCTGGTTGGTTGACTGGTTATGTAGATATCAGTCTGGCTGAGAGGACCCTGTCGCAACTGGGTTGGTTAACTGGTTATGTAGATATCAGTCTGGCTGAGAGGACCCTGTCGTCTGGTTGGTTGACTGGTTATGTAGATATCAGTCTGGCTGAGAGGACCCTGGCTCGCCTGGTTGGTTGACTGGTTATGTAGATACTGGCTGAGAGGACCCTGTCGCCTGGTGTATATATCAGTCTGGCTGAGAGGACCCTGTCGTCTGGTGGTTGACTGGTTATGTAGATATCAGTCTGGCTGAGAGGACCCTGTCGCCTGGTTGGTTGACTGGTTATGTATATATCAGTCTGGCTGAGAGGACCCTGTCGTCTGGTTTGGTTGACTGGTTATGTAGATAGATCTGGCTGAGAGGACCCTGTCGTGGTTGGTTGACTGGTTATGTAGATACGTATCAGTCTGGCTGAGAGGACCCTGTCGCCTGGTTAGTTGACTGGTTATGTAGATATCAGTCTGGCTGAGAGGACCCTGTCGTCTGGTTGGTTGACTGGTTATGTTATGTAGATATCAGTCTGGCTGAGAGGACCCTGTTTTTGACTGGTTATGTAGATCATCAGTCTGGCTGAGAGGACCCTTGGTTTCCTGGTTATGTAGATATGAGATGACCCTGTCGTCTGGTTGGTTAACTGGTTATGTAAGTCTGGCTGAGAGGACCCTGTCGCTGGTTGGTTGACTGGTTATGTAGATATCAGTCTGGCTGAGAGGACCCTGTCGCCTGGTTAGTTGACTGGTTATGTAGATATGTGTAGATATCAGTCTGGCTGAGAGGACCCTGTCGTCTGGTTGGTTGACTGGTTATGTAGATATCAGTCTGGCTGAGAGGACCCTGTCGCCTGGTTGGTTGACTGGTTATGTAGATATCAGTCTGGCTGAGAGGACCCTGTCGTCTGGTTAGTTGACTGTTGTGTAGATATCAGTCTGGCTGAGAGGACCCTGTCGTCTGGTTGGTTGAAACTGGTTATCCCTACAGTGAAGTTGGTGTAGATATCAGTCTGGCTGGTAGAAACCTGTCGTGGTTTGACTGGTTATGTGCATCACGTTGGTGTGTGGTTTTTAAAAATGTGTCCACCTAGTTTCCATAATTATTCAGACCTGGTCCCTTTGCCTATGAGACTCAATTGAGCTCAGGTTTTTCCTGTTTCCATTGATCATCCTTGGCAGAGATGTTTCCTTGAGATGTTTCCTTGAGTGTGGTAAATTCAATCTAATTGGACATGATTTGAAAAGGCACACACACATGTCTAGGGGAGAAGGGCCTTGGTCAGGAGGAGACCAAGAACCCAATGGTCACTCTGACAGAGCTCCAGAGTTCCTCTGTGGAGATGGGAGAATCTTCCAGAAGGACAACCATCTCTGCCAGCCCCACCAATCAGGCCTTTATGGTAGAGTGCCCAGACGGAAGCCACTCCTCAGTAAAAGGGTGGTGACAGCCACTTGGAGATGGCCAAAAGGATCCTAAAGGACTCTTTGGCCTCAACGCCAAGCATCACGTCTGGAGGAAACCTGGCTCCATCCCTACAGTGAAGCATGGTGGTGGCAGCATCACGTCTGGAGGAAACCTGGCTCCATCCCTACAGTGAAGCATGGTGGTGGCAGCATCACGTCTGGAGGAAACCTGGCTCCATCCCTACAGTGAAGCATGGTGGTGGCAGCATCACGTCTGGAGGAAACCTGGCTCCATCCCTACAGTGAAGCATGGTGGTGGCAGCGTCACGTCTGGAGGAAACCTGGCACCATCCCTACGGTGAAGCATGGTGGTGGCAGCGTCACGTCTGGAGGAAACCTGGCACCATCCCTAAGGTGAAGCATGGTGGTGGCAGCATCACGTCTGGAGGAAACCTGGCACCATCCCTACAGTGAAGCATGGTGGTGGCAGCATCACATCTGGAGGAAACCTGGCACCATCCCTACAGTGAAGCATGGTGGTGGCAGCGTCACGTCTGGAGGAAACCTGGCACCATCCCTAAGGTGAAGCAGGGTGGTGGCAGCATCACGTCTGGAGGAAACCTGGCTCCATCCCTACAGTGAAGCATGGTGGTGGCAGCATCACGTCTGGAGGAAACCTGGCTTCATCCCTACAGTGAAGCATGGTGGTGGCAAGCATCACGTCTGGAGGAAACCTGGCTCCATCCCTACAGTGAAGCATGGTGGTGGCAGCGTCATGTCTGGAGGAAACCTGGCACCATCCCTAAGGTGAAGCATGGTGGTGGCAGCATCACGTCTGGAGGAAACCTGGCTCCATCCCTACAGTGATGTGTGGTGGTGGCAGCATCACGTCTGGAGGAAACCTGGCACCATCCCTACAGTGAAGCATGGTGGTGGCAGCATCATGCTGTGGGAATGTTTTTCAGCAGCAGGGACTGGGAGACTAGTCAGGATCGAGGGAAAGATTAATGGAGCAAAGTACAGAGAGATCCTTGATGAAAATGTGCTCCAGAGCGCTCAGTGAAGCTCAGACTGGGCGAAGATTCACCATCTAACAGGACAACGACTCTAAGCACACAGCCAAGACAGGAAGCGGTGGTGGCAAGGAGTGGCTTCATCCCAAGTGTTTGAATGTCATTGAGTGGCAGCATCAGCCAGAGCCCGGCTTGAACCCTACAGTGAAGAGACCTGAAAATAGCTTTGCAGCGAAACCTGGCCCAATCCCTGACAGAGCTTGAGAGGATCTGCAGATCACGAATGGGAGAAACTCCCCAAATACAGTGAAGCATGCTTGTAGCATCATACCCAAGAAACCTGGGCTGTAATCCCTGCAAAGGTGCTTCAACAAAGTACTGAGTAAAGGGTCTGAATGCTTATGTAAATGTGATATTATTTATAAAAACTGGTTTTTGCTTGGTCAGTGATGTGGTATTGTGATGTCATTATGAGGTATTGTGATGTCATTATGGGGTATTGTGATGTCATCATGAGGTATTGTGATGTCATTATGGGGTATTGTGATGTCATTATGAGGTATTGTGATGTCATTGATGTGGTAAAATATGATGTCTGCAATAAGGCTGTATGTAATAAATACACTGTGTTAGTGTTGATGATTGGTTTATATTGAGGTGTATATTGAATGATGATGTATTGATTGGTGTATAAAAACTGATATATTGCTTGGTGTATATTGATTATTGGGGTGTATATTGATGTATTGATTGGTGTATATTGATAGATTGATGTCATTGATATATTGAGGTATTGATATATTGATTGGTGTATATTGATATATTGATTGGTGATTGATCATTGATGAGGTATTGTGATGTATTGATTGGTATATACTGATTGATATATTGATTGTGATATTGATATATTGATGGTGTATATTGATTGATATATTGATTTTGTATACTGATTGATATATTGATTGGTGTATACTGATTGATATATTGATTGTGTATATTGATTATTGATGGCTGTATATCATATATGATTGGTATTATGATGTATTGATTGGTGTATATTGATATATTGATTGGGGTATATTGATATATTGATTGGTGTATATTGATATATTGATTGGTGTATATTGATATATTGATTGGTGTATATTGATTGATATATTGATTGGTGTATACTGATTGATATATTGATTGGTGTATATTGATTGGTGTATATTGATTGGTATATTGATTGGTGTATATTGATATATTGATTGGTGTATATTGATATATTGATTGGTGTATATTGATTGATATATTGATTGGTGTATACTGATTGGTATATTGATTGGTGTATATTGATTGGTGTATATTGATTGGTATATTGTTTGGTGTATATTGATATATTGATTGGTGTATATTGATATATTGATTGGTGTATATTGATTGGTGTATATTGATATATTGATTGGTGTATATTGATATATTGATTGGTGCATATTGATTGGTATATTGATTGGTGTATATTGATATATTGATTGGTGCATATTGATTATTGATTGCATATTGATATATTGATTGGTTTATATTGATTTATATTGATTGGTATATTGATATATTGATTGTATATTGATATATTGATTGGTGCATATTGATATATTGATTGGTGTATATTGATATATATTGATTGGTGTATATTGATATATTGATTGGTGATATATTGATTGGTGTATATTGATATATTGATTGGTGCATATTGATTGGTATATTGATTGGTTTATTGCTGTATTGATCCAGCTCCGGTCCAGTGTGTGTTGGATAAAGACTCTCTTCAGGATGGTCTGAGGGTTCTGATCCCCATGGATGATCAGCTGCTGTATGCTGGCCACGTCAACACGGTACATTCCCCGGACATGTGAGTACACACACTACGCACCACACAGGGTAGACACCAGGTAAGTTACCTCATTTACGTCCCGATAAACTGCCCTGAATGCCTCTGTTGATCCTACTGCTATTGTAGACAGTAATCCATGTGCCTTTGTGCCACAGTGATACTGTTAGCGCTGATACGTAGGTGTGTCCTAGTAGGAAGTCCACTAGCTCACCCTGCACTGACATAAATAACATGAGCATGTCTACTTCTGCTGAGCTTCTCAGTAAAAGCAATGAAAATCATCAATCAAGCGTCACAGAAAAGTGTTTATTTTAAATAGCCCACGTTAACATATGTCGCTTAAGGTTCATGAAGTCAATAACTTGCTAGTAAACAGATAACATTCATATTCTGACTGTCTCTGAAACTCACTTAGATAATACCTTTGATGATGCAGTCGTAGCAATACATGGCTATAACATCTACAGAAAAAAAGACAGGAATGACAAAGGTGGAGGTGTTGCTGTTTATATTCAGAACCACATTCCTGTAAAGTTTAGGGAGGATCTCATGTTAAATACTGTTGAAGTCATCTGGCTACAGGTTCATCTGCCTCACCTAAAGCCCATTCTGATGGGAAGCTGCTATAGACCACCAAGTGTTAACAGTCAGTATCTGGATAATGTTAAATACTGTTGAAGTAATATGGCTACAGGTTCATCTGCCTCACCTAAAGCCCATTCTGGAGGGAAGCTGCTATAGACAGTCAGTATCTGGATAATGTTAAATACTGTTGAAGTCATATGGCTACAGGTTCATCTGCCTCACCTAAAGCCCATTCTGGAGGGAAGCTGCTATAGACAGTCAGTATCTGGATAATGTTAAATACTGTTGTAATGTCCAATGGGTCTAAGCAGGACTCATCTGCCTCATTTTTTAAAGCCCATTCTGGAATAAGCTGCTAAGACATCAAACCAGTGAAATAACAGTCAGTAATCATGTAGTAAAATGTTAAAACTCTAAAATATGTCTTAATGTTATATGGACCTCCCAGGAAGAGTAGCTGCTGCACACTTGTCTCTGGAACTATGGGGATCCACCTGATAATGCATTTAAGAGTAAATGTTGCCTTGAATTTGGGCGGCAGGAACTAATGGTCATTGGACTAATAACCCAAGGAAGAGTAGCTGCTGCCTTGACAAGGAACTAATCTGTGATCCATAATGAACCCTAGGAAGAGTAGCTGCTGCCTTGGCAGGAACTAATGGGGATCCATAATAAACCCCAGGAAGAGTAGCTGCTGCCTTGGCAGGAACTAATGGGGATCCATAATAAACCCCAGGAAGAGTAGCTGCTGCCTTGACAGGAACTAATGGGGATCCATAATAAACCCCAGGAAGAGTAGCTGCTGCCTTGACAGGAACTAATGGGGATCCATAATACACCTCAGGAAGAGTAGCTGTGCCTTGGCAGGAACTATTGGGGATCCATAATAACCCCAGGAAGAGTAGCTGCTGCCTTGACAGGAACTAATGGGGATCCATAATAAACCCCAGGAAGAGTAGCTGCTGCCTTGGCAGGTACTAATGGGGATCCATAATAAACCCCAGGAAGAACTAGCTGCTGCCTTGTTCTGGAACTAATGGTGATCCATAATAAACCCCAGGAAGAGAGCTGCTGCCTTGTCTAGGAACTAATGGGGATCCATAATAAACCCCTGGAAGAGTAGCTGCTGCCTTGGCAGGAACTAATGGGGATCCACCTCATAAACCCCTAGGAAGACTCCTGCTGCCTTGTTCTGAACTTACAGCGTGGGGTGGAGGGGAAACCCCAGGGAACAGAGCTGCTGCCTTGACAGGAACTAATGGGGATCCATAATAAACCCCTGGAAGAGTAGCTGCTGCCTTGGCAGGAACTAATGGGGATCCATAATAAACCCCAGGAAGAGTAGCTGCTGCCTTGACAGGAACTAATGGGGATCCATAATAAATACAAATGCAAATACACTCCTGACCCCTGACCTCTGTTCTGTAGTTACAGCGTGGAGGGGGAGAGAGGGAACAGACCTCATATCTACTGTCTAGAACAACTCCTGACCCCTGACCTCTGTTCTGTAGTTACAGTGTGGTGGTGGAGGGGGAGAGAGGGAACAGACCTCATATCTACTGTCTAGAACAACTCCTGACCCTGACCTCTGTTCTGTAGTTACAGTGTGGTGGTGGAGGGGAGAGAGGAACAGACCTCATATCTACTGTCTAGAACAACTCCTGACCCCTGACCTCTGTTCTGTAGTTACAGTGTGGTGGTGGAGGGGGAGAGGGAACAGACCTCATATCTACTGTCTAGAACAACTCCTGACCCCTGACCTCTGTTCTGTAGTTACAGCGTGGTGGTGGAGGGGGAGAGAGGAACAGACCTCATATCTACTGTCTAGAACAACTCCTGCAGGAGGCTGTTCTACATCTCATTTCAGTGTGTGTGGTTTGGGTTTTGTTACAGGCCGTGGATGTGTTGCCCTCATCAGTGTGTGTGTGTGTGTGTGTGTGTGTGTTCATTCCAGATTGTGGATGTGTGCCCTCATCAGTGTGTGTGTGTTACAGTGTGTGTTATTCTGTGATTGTGGATGTGTTGCCCTCATCAGTGTGTGTGTGTGTGTGTGTGTGTTATTCCAGATTGTGGATGTGTTGCCCTCATCAGTGTGTGTGTGTGTGTGTGTTATTCCAGATTATTCTGTGTGTTATTCTGTGTGTTATTGTGTGTTAATGTGTGTTATTCTGTGTGTTATTCTGTGTGTTAATGTGTGTTATTCTGTGTGTTAATGTGTGTTATTCTGTGTGTTATTCTGTGTGTTAATGTGTGTTAATGTGTGTTATTCTGTGTGTTAATGTGTGTTATTCTGTGTGTTAATGTGTGTTATTCTGTGTGTTAATGTGTGTTATTCTGTGTGTTAATGTGTGTTAATGTGTGTTATTCTGTGTGTTAATGTGTGTGTTATTCTGTGTGTTAATGTGTGTGTTATTCTGTGTGTTAATGTGTGTGTTATTCTGTGTGTTAATGTGTGTTTCTGTGTGTTAATGTGTGTTATTCTGTGTGTTATTCTGTGTGTTAATGTGTGTTATTCTGTGTGTTAATGTGTGTGTTATTCTGTGTTATTCTGTGTTAATGTGTGTTATTCTGTGTGTTATTCTGTGTGTTAATGTGTGTTATTCTGTGTGTTGTTGTGTGTTATTCTGTGTGTTATTCTATGTGTTATTCTATGTGTTATTCTGTGTGTTATTCTGTGTGTTATTCTGTGTGTTATTCTGTGTGTTAATGTGTGTTATTCTGTGTGTTAATGTGTGTTATTCTGTGTGTTATTCTGTGTGTTATTCTGTGTGTTATTCTGTGTGTTATTCTGTGTTTATTCTGTGTGTTATTCTGTGTGTTAATGTGTGTTATTCTGTGTGTTATTCTGTGTGTTATTCTGTGTGTTATTCTATGTGTTATTCTGTGTGTTATTCTGTGTGTTATTCTGTGTGTTATTCTGTGTGTTAATGTGTGTTATTCTGTGTGTTATTCTGTGTGTTATTCTGTGTGTTATTCTTAATGTGTGTTATTCTGTGTGTTATTCTGTGTGTTAATGTGTGTTATTCTGTGTGTTATTCTGTGTGTTATTGTGTGTTATTCTGTGTGTTAATGTGTGTTATTCTGTGTGTTATTCTGTGTGTTATTCTGTGTGTTAATGTGTGTTATTCTGTGTGTGTGTTAATGTGTGTTATTCTGTGTGTTATTCTGTGTGTTAATGTGTGTTATTCTGTGTGTTAATGTGTGTGTTATTCTGTGTTATTCTGTGTATTAATGTGTGTTATTCTGTGTGTTATTCTGTGTGTTATTCTGTGTGTTAATGTGTGTGTTAATGTGTGTTATTCTGTGTGTTAATGTGTGTGTTAATGTGTGTGTTATTCTGTGTGTTAATGTGTGTTATTCTGTGTGTTAATCTGTGTTATTCTGTGTGTTATTCTGTGTGTTATTCTGTGTTATTCTGTGTGTTAATTGTGTTATTCTGTGTATTCTGTGTGTTATTCTGTGTGTTATTCTGTGTGTTATTCTGTGTGTTAATGTGTGTTATTCTGTGTGTTAATGTGTGTTATTCTGTGTGTTAATGTGTGTTATTCTGTGTGTTAATGTGTGTTAATCTGTGTGTTAATGTGTGTGTTAATGTGTGTTAATGTGTGTGTTAATGTGTGTTATTCTGTGTGTTAATGTGTGTTATTCTGTGTGTTATTCTGTGTGTTATTCTGTGTGTTATTCTGTGTGTTAATGTGTGTGTTATTCTGTGTGTTAATGTGTGTGTTATTCTGTGTGTTATTCTGTGTGTTATTCTGTGTGTTCATGTGTGTGTTATTCTGTGTGTTAATGTGTGTGTTAATGTGTGTTATTCTGTGTGTTATTCTGTGTGTTATTGTGTGTGTTAATGTGTGTTATTCTGTGTGTTATTCTGTGTGTTATTCTGTGTGTTAATGTGTGTTATTTTGTGTGTTATTCTGTGTGTTATTCTGTGTGTTAATGTGTGTGTTAATGTGTGTTATTCTGTGTGTTATTCTGTGTGTTATTCTGTGTGTTAATGTGTGTTATTCTGTGTGTTAATGTGTGTTATTCTGTGTGTTAATGTGTGTTATTCTGTGTGTTATTCTGTGTGTTATTGTGTGTGTTAATGTGTGTGTTATTCTGTGTGTTATTCTGTGTGTTAATGTGTGTTATTCTGTGTGTTAATGTGTGTTATTCTGTGTGTTAATGTGTGTTATTCTGTGTGTTATTCTGTGTGTTAATGTGTGTTATTCTGTGTGTTAATGTGTGTTATTCTGTGTGTTATTCTGTGATTGTGGATGTGTGTCCATCAGTCTGTGTATTATTCTGTCGTGTTATATGTGTGTTATTCTGTGTGTTAATGTGTTATTCTGTGTGTTAATGTGTGTTATTCTGTGTCTCTAACCGTTATTCTGTGTGTTACCACTGTGTCTACCCGTGTGTATTCAACGGTGTGTGTTATTCTGTGTGTTAATACCACTGCCTTCTGTGTGTTCAATGGTAATTGTGTGCACAGTATTCTGTCTCTGTGTGTTACCGTGTGTTAATGGTAACGTGTTACTGTCTCTGTTACCCGGCACCGTGTGTGCCTCTGTGTCAATTGTGTGTTATTCTGTCTCTAATGTAGTCAATTCGGTGTTAATGTTATTCTCTGTGTTATTCTGTGTGTTAATGTGTTATTCTGTTATTGTCTCTATTCTGGCACCGTGTTAATGTGTGTTATTCTGTGTGTTAATCTGGTGTATTCTGTGTTATTCTGGTAACGCACATGTGTGTTATTCCCGTGTGTTATTCAACGGTTATTCTGTGTACCACTGTCTCTACCCCGGCTGTAGTCAACGGTAACGGCTTACCGTGTCTGCTGTGTGGAGTCAACGGTTAGCACAGTACCACTGTCTCTACCCCGGCACCGTGTCAGCGGTAACGCACAGTACCACTGTCTCTACCCGGCACCGTGTGTCATTCTGTACCACTGTCTCTACCCGGCACCGTAGTCAACGGTGTACCACTGTCTCTACCCGGCACCGTAGTCAATGGTAACGCACAGTACCACTGTCTCTACCCCGGCACCGTAGTCAATGGTGTTATTCTGTGTCTCTATTCTGTGTGTCAATGGTGTTATTCACAGTACCACTGTCTCTACCCCGGCACCGTAGTCATTCGGTAATGCACAGTATTCTGTCTCTTAATGGCACCGTGTCAATGGTAACGCACAGTCCACTGTCTTACCCTGGCACCGTGTCAATGGTAACGCACAGTATTCTGTCTCTTACCACCGTGTCAACGGTAACGCACAGTACCGCTGTCTCTACCCGGCACCGTGTCAACGGTGATGCACAGTCTGCTATCTCTGACCCGGCACCGTAGTCATACGGAGCCACAGTACCGCTGTCTCTACCCCGGCACCGTAGTCAACGGTAACGCACAGTACCACTGTCTCTACCCCGCACCGTAGTCAACGGTAACGCACAGTACCACTGTCTCTACCCCGGCACCGTAGTCAACGGTAACGCACAGTACCGCTGTCTCTGCCCGGCACCGTAGTCAACGGTAACGCACAGTACCACTGTCTCTACCCCGGCACCGTAGTCAACGGTAACGCACAGTACCACTGTCTCTACCCGGCACCGTAGTCAACGGTAACGCACAGTACCACTGTCTCTACCCCGGCACCGTGGTCAACGGTCGCACAGTACCGCTGTCTCTACTGCCCGGCACCGTACAACGGTAACGCAGTACCACTGTCTCTACCCGGCACCGTAGTCAACGGTAACGCACAGTACCACTGTCTCTACCCGGCACCGTAGTCAACGGTAACGCACAGTACCACTGTCTCTACCCGGCACCGTAGTCAACGGTAACGCAGAGTACCGCTGTCTCTACCCCCCGCACCGTAGTCAACGGTAACGCACAGTACCACTGTCTCTACCCGGCACCGTAGTCAACGGTAACGCACAGTACCACTGTCTCTACCCCGGCACCGTAGTCTCATCACGCGACGTTGCAGTACCACTGTCTCTGCCCGGCACCGTAGTCAACGGTAACGCACAGTACCGCTGTCTCTACCCGGCACCGTAGTCAACGGTAACGCACAGTACCACTGTCTCTACCCCAGGCACCGTAGTCAACGGTAACGCACAGTACCACTGTCTCTGCCCGGCACCGTAGTCAACGGTAACGCACAGTACCACTGTCTCTACCCGGCACCGTAGTCAACGGGTAACGCACAGTACCACTGTCTCTACCCCGGCACCGTAGTCAACGGTAACGCACAGTACCACTGTCTCTACCCCAGGCACCGTAGTCAACGGTAACGCATAGTACCACTGTCTCTACCCCGGCACCGTAGTCAACGGTAACGCACAGTACCACTGTCTCTACCCCGGCACCGTAGTCAACGGTAACGCACAGTACCACTGTCTCTACCCCGGCACCGTAGTCAACGGTAACGCACAGTACCACTGTCTCTACCCCGGCACCGTAGTCAACGGTAACGCACAGTACCACTGTCTCTACCCCGGCACCGTAGTCAACGGTAACGCACATGCCAGGGTTTCCATTAGCCGGTAATAGCTGGCTTTTGGCCAATAACAAATTGAAAAGCCGATGAATCAAATAGCAGAAGACAACAAGTGTTTTATAGTCTCATCACCAGCCAATAGTTTGGACACGTCTGGGTGACCTGTTCCTGTTCCTGTTCCTCACTGAACTGATACTTGGTGTGTATTGACGTCTATCTAGGTGACCTGTTCCTTTAACCCCTTCCTGTCTGTACAGGAAGTTCAGACGGTGATGACAGTGATGACCTCATCACGGTGGAGTTTGATGACGGTGACACGGGTCGCATCCCCTCTCCACATCAGACTGCTGCCCCCGACTACAAGATACAGTGTAAGGACACAGCCCCCTCTCCCACATCAGACTGCTGCCCCCGACTACAAGATACAGTGTAAGGACACAGCCCCTCTCCCACATCAGACTGCTGCCCCCGACTACAAGATACAGTGTAAGGACACAGCCCCTCTCCCACATCAGACTGCTGCCCCTGACTACAAGATACAGTGTAAGGACACAGCCCCTCTCCCACATCAGACTGCTGCCCCCGACTACAAGATACAGTGTAAGGACACAGCCCCTCTCCCACATCAGACTGCTGCCCCTGACTACAAGATACAGTGTAAGGACACAGCCCCTCTCCCACATCAGACTGCTGCCCCCTGACTACAAGATACAGTGTAAGGACACAGCCCCTCTCCCACATCAGACTGCTGCCCCCTGACTACAAGATACAGTGTAAGGACACAGCCCCTCTCTCACATCAGACTGCTGCCCCCTGACTACAAGATACAGTGTAAGGACACAGCCCCTCTCTCACATCAGACTGCTGCCCCCTGACTACAAGATACAGTGTAAGGACACAGCCCCTCTCCCACATCAGACTGCTGCCCCCTGACTACAAGATACAGTGTAAGGACACAGCCCCCTCTCTCACATCAGACTGCTGCCCCCTGACTACAAGATACAGTGTAAGGACACAGCCCCTCTCCCACATCAGACTGCTGCCCCCCGACTACAAGATACAGTGTAAGGACACAGCCCCTCTCCCACATCAGACTGCTGCCCCCGACTACAAGATACAGTGTAAGGACACAGCCCCTCTCACATCAGACTGCTGCCCCACACTACAAGATACAGTGTAAGGACACATCCCCTCTCTCACATCAGACTGCTGCCCCTGACTACAGGACACAGCCCCCTCTCTCACATCAGACTGCTGCCCCCTGACTACAAGATACAGTGTAAGGACACAGCCCCTCTCTCACATCAGACTGCTGCCCCTGACACAGTGTAAGGACACAGCCCCCTCTCACATCAGACTGCTGCCCCCCTGACTACAAGATACAGTGTAAGGACACAGCCCCCTCTCCCACATCAGACTGCTGCCCCCTGACTACAAGATACAGTGTAAGGACACAGCCCCCTCTCCCACATCAGACTGCTGCCCCCCTGACTACAAGATACAGTGTAAGGACACAGCCCCCTCTCCCACATCAGACTGCTGCCCCCTGACTACAAGATACAGTGTAAGGACACAGCCCCTCTCCCACATCAGACTGCTGCCCCCTGACTACAAGATACAGTGTAAGGACACAGCCCCTCTCCCACATCAGACTGCTGCCCCTGACTACAAGACACAGCCCCTCTCCCACATCAGACTGCTGCCCCCTGACTACAAGACACAGCCCCTCTCCCACATCAGACTGCTGCCCCCTGACTACAAGGACAGACACTCACACAAGGACACACACTCACACAAGGACTCACACACACACACACACAGGAATGACTCACACGCACACACAGGACTCATACAAGGAGACACACACACACACACACACAAGGACACACACTCACACAAGGACACACACTCACACAAGGACTCCCACAAGGAGTCACACACACACACACTCCCACAGGACACACACAAGGACACAAGGACACACACACACACTCCCACAAGGACACACACACACTCACACACACACAAGGACACACACAAGGACACACACACACACACACACACACACACACACACACACACACACACACACACACACACACACACACACACACACACACACACACACCACAAGGAGACACACTCACACTCTTGTATTTTTTTCAGTCGGGTTGTTCAGTCTGCCTGATGTTTCTGATGTTAAACCTGCCCCCCTGTAGGTGCTGAGCCCTCCCCCGCGCTGCTAGTGGCCAGCTGCTCCAGGAGGCGTGTCAGGAAGTGCAGCAAGGACACCAGTGAGACGAAGCCTAAAACAGGGGACTCCGCCCCCAAGGGCAGAGGGAGACCTGCCAAGAAACCCAAACCCAAACCTGGTGAGCCAATCAGAGACCTGTTATCCCTGTTAGGTCTGTTATCCCTGTTGGGTCTGTTATCCCTGTTAGGTCTGTTATCCCTGTTAGGTCTGTTTTCCCTGTTGGGTCTGTTATCCCTGTTGGGTCTGTTATCCCTGTTAGGTCTGTTATCCCTGTTAGGTCTGTGAATTCTGTTATCCCTGTTAGGTCTGTTATCCCTGTTGGGTCTGTTATCCCTGTTGGGTCTGTTATCCCTGTTGGGTCTGTTATCCCTGTTGGGTCTGGTATCCCTGTTAGGTCTGTTATCCCTGTTAGGTCTGTTATTCCTGTTGGGTCTGTTATCCCTGTTGGGTCTGGTATCCCTGTTAGGTCTGTTGGGTCTGGTATCCCTGTTAGGTCTGTTAGGTCTGTTATCCCTGTTAGGTCTGTTATCCCTGTTAGGTCTGTTATCCCTGTTGGGTCTGTTATCCCTGTTGGGTCTGTTGTCCCTGTTGGGTCTGTTATCCCTGTTAGGTCTGTTGTCCCTGTTGGGTCTGTTATCCCTGTTAGGTCTGTTATCCCTGTTGGGTCTGTTATCCCTGTTGGGTCTGTTATCCCTGTTGGGTCTGTTATCCCTGTTGGGTCTGTTATTCCTGTTGGGTCTGTTATCCCTGTTGGGTCTGTTATCCCTGTTATCTGTTAGGTCTGTTATCCCTGTTAGGTCTGTTATTCCTGTTAGGTCTGTTATCCCTGTTAGGTCTGTTATTCCTGTTAGGTCTGTTATCCCTGTTGGGTCTGTTATCCCTGTTAGGTCTGTGAATTCTGTTATCCCTGTTAGGTCTGTTATTCCTGTTAGGTCTGTTATCCCTATTAGGTCTGTTATCCCTGTTGGGTCTGTTATCCCTGTTGGGTCTGTTTTCCCTGTTGGGTCTGTTATCCCTGTTAGGTCTGTTGGGTCTGTTATCCCTGTTAGGTCTGTTGGGTCTGTTATCCCTGTTAGGTCTGTTATCCCTGTTAGGTCTGTTATCCCTGTTGGGTCTGTTAGCCCTGTTAGGTCTGTTAGCCCTGTTAGGTCTGTTATCCCTGTTAGGTCTGTTATCCCTGTTAGGTCTGTTAGGTCTGTTATCCCTGTTAGGTCTGTTATTCCTGTTAGGTCTGTTATCCCTGTTAGGTCTGTTAGGTCTGTTATCCCTGTTAGGTCTGTTATTCCTGTTAGGTCTGTTATCCCTGTTAGGTCTGTTATTCCTGTTAGGTCTGTTATCCCTGTTGGGTCTGTTATCCCTGTTAGGTCTGTGAATTCTGTTATCCCTGTTAGGTCTGTTATCCCTGTTAGGTCTGTTATCCCTGTTAGGTCTGTTATCCCTGTTAGGTCTGTTATCCCTGTTGGGTCTGTTATCCCTGTTGGGTCTGTTATCCCTGTTGGGTCTGTTATCCCTGTTAGGTCTGTTATCCCTGGGTCTGTTATCCCTGTTAGGTCTGTTATCCCTGTTGGGTCTGTTATCCCTGTTGGGTCTGTTATCCCTGTTAGGTCTGTTAGGTCTGTTATCCCTGTTAGGTCTGTTATTCCTGTTAGGTCTGTTATCCCTGTTGGGTCTGTTATCCCTGTTGGGTCTGTTTTCCCTGTTGGGTCTGTTATCCCTGTTGGGTCTGTTATCCCTGTTAGGTCTGTTGGGTCTGTTATCCCTGTTAGGTCTGTTGGGTCTGTTATCCCTGTTAGGTCTGTTATCCCTGTTAGGTCTGTTATCCCTGTTGGGTCTGTTATTCCTGTTGGGTCTGTTATCCCTGTTGGGTCTGTTATCCCTGTTGGGTCTGTTATCCCTGTTAGGTCTGTTATCCCTGTTGGGTCTATTATCCCTGTTGGGTCTGTTATCCCTGTTAGGTCTGTTATCCCTGTTGGGTCTGTAATCCCTGTTGGGTCTGTTATCCCTGTTGGGTCTGTTATCCATGTTGGGTCTGTTATCCCTGTTGGGTCTGTTATCCCTGTTGGGTCTATTATCCCTGTTGGGTCTGTTATTCCTGTTGGGTCAGTTATCCCTGTTGGGTCTGTTAGGTCTGTTATCCCTGTTGGGTCTGTTATTCCTGTTGGGTCTGTTATCCCTGTTAGGTCTGTTATCCCTGTTGGGTCTGTTATCCCTGTTGGGTCTGTTATTCCTGTTGGGTCTGTTATCCCTGTTGGGTCTGGTATCCCTGTTGGGTCTGTTATCCCTGTTGGGTCTGTTATTCCTGTTGGGTCTGTTATCCCTGTTGGGTCTGTTATCCCTGTTAGGTCTGTTATCCCTGTTAGGTCTGTTATCCCTGTTGGGTCTGTTATCCCTGTTAGGTCTGTTATCCCTGTTGGGTCTGTTATCCCTGTTGGGTCTGTTATCCCTGTTGGGTCTGTTATCCCTGTTGGGTCTGTTATCCCTGTTAGGTCTGTTATCCCTGTTAGGTCTGTTATCCCTGTTGGGTCTGTTATCCCTGTTAGGTCTGTGAATTCTGTTATCCCTGTTAGGTCTGTTATTCCTGTTAGGTCTGTTATCCCTGTTAGGTCTGTTATCCCTGTTGGGTCTGTTATCCCTGTTGGGTCTGTTATCCCTGTTAGGTCTGTTATCCCTGTTGGGTCTGTTATCCCTGTTAGGTCTGTTATCCCTGTTGGGTCTGTTATCCCTGTTGGGTCTGTTATCCCTGTTGGGTCTGTTATCCCTGTTAGGTCTGTTAGGTCTGTTATCCCTGTTAGGTCTGTTATTCCTGTTAGGTCTGTTATCCCTGTTGGGTCTGTTATCCCTGTTGGGTCTGTTTTCCCTGTTGGGGTCTGTTATCCCTGTTGGGTCTGTTATCCCTGTTAGGTCTGTTGGGTCTGTTATCCCTGTTAGGTCTGTTGGGTCTGTTATCCCTGTTAGGTCTGTTATCCCTGTTAGGTCTGTTATCCCTGTTGGGTCTGTTATTCCTGTTGGGTCTGTTATCCCTGTTGGGTCTGTTATCCCTGTTGGGTCTGTTATCCCTGTTAGGTCTGTTATCCCTGTTGGGTCTATTATCCCTGTTGGGTCTGTTATCCCTGTTAGGTCTGTTATCCCTGTTGGGTCTGTTATCCCTGTTGGGTCTGTTATCCCTGTTGGGTCTGTTATCCATGTTGGGTCTGTTATCCCTGTTGGGTCTGTTATCCCTGTTGGGTCTATTATCCCTGTTGGGTCTGTTATTCCTGTTGGGTCAGTTATCCCTGTTGGGTCTGTTAGGTCTGTTATCCCTGTTGGGTCTGTTATTCCTGTTGGGTCTGTTATCCCTGTTAGGTCTGTTATCCCTGTTGGGTCTGTTATCCCTGTTAGGTCTGTTATCCCTGTTAGGTCTGTTATCCCTGTTAGGTCTGTTATCCCCTGTTAGGTCTGTTATTCCTGTTAGGTCTGTTATCCCTGTTAGGTCTGTTAGGTCTGTTATCCCTGTTAGGTCTGTTATTCCTGTTAGGTCTGTTATCCCTGTTAGGTCTGTTATTCCTGTTAGGTCTGTTATCCCTGTTGGGTCTGTTATCCCTGTTAGGTCTGTCTGTTATCCCTGTTAGGTCTGTTATCCCTGTTAGGTCTGTTATCCCTGTTAGGTCTGTTATCCCTGTTAGGTCTGTTATCCCTGTTGGGTCTGTTATCCCTGTTGGGTCTGTTATCCCTGTTGGGTCTGTTATCCCTGTTAGGTCTGTTATCCCTGTTGGGTCTGTTATCCCTGTTAGGTCTGTTATCCCTGTTGGGTCTGTTATCCCTGTTGGGTCTGTTATCCCTGTTAGGTCTGTTAGGTCTGTTATCCCTGTTAGGTCTGTTATTCCTGTTAGGTCTGTTATCCCTGTTGGGTCTGTTATCCCTGTTGGGTCTGTTTTCCCTGTTGGGGTCTGTTATCCCTGTTGGGTCTGTTATCCCTGTTAGGTCTGTTGGGTCTGTTATCCCTGTTAGGTCTGTTGGGTCTGTTATCCCTGTTAGGTCTGTTATCCCTGTTAGGTCTGTTATCCCTGTTGGGTCTGTTATTCCTGTTGGGTCTGTTATCCCTGTTGGGTCTGTTATCCCTGTTGGGTCTGTTATCCCTGTTAGGTCTGTTATCCCTGTTGGGTCTATTATCCCTGTTGGGTCTGTTATCCCTGTTAGGTCTGTTATCCCTGTTGGGTCTGTAATCCCTGTTGGGTCTGTTATCCCTGTTGGGTCTGTTATCCATGTTGGGTCTGTTATCCCTGTTGGGTCTGTTATCCCTGTTGGGTCTGTTATCCCTGTTGGGTCTGTTATTCCTGTTGGGTCAGTTATCCCTGTTGGGTCTGTTAGGTCTGTTATCCCTGTTGGGTCTGTTATTCCTGTTGGGTCTGTTATCCCTGTTAGGTCTGTTATCCCTGTTGGGTCTGTTATCCCTGTTGGGTCTGTTATTCCTGTTGGGTCTGTTATCCCTGTTGGGTCTGGTATCCCTGTTGGGTCTGTTATCCCTGTTGGGTCTGTTATTCCTGTTGGGTCTGTTATCCCTGTTGGGTCTGTTATCCCTGTTAGGTCTGTTATCCCTGTTAGGTCTGTTATCCCTGTTGGGTCTGTTATCCCTGTTAGGTCTGTTATCCCTGTTGGGTCTGTTATCCCTGTTGGGTCTGTTATCCCTGTTGGGTCTGTTATCCCTGTTGGGTCTGTTATCCCTGTTAGGTCTGTTATCCCTGTTAGGTCTGTTATCCCTGTTGGGTCTGTTATCCCTGTTAGGTCTGTGAATTCTGTTATCCCTGTTAGGTCTGTTATTCCTGTTAGGTCTGTTATCCCTGTTAGGTCTGTTATCCCTGTTGGGTCTGTTATCCCTGTTGGGTCTGTTATCCCTGTTAGGTCTGTTATCCCTGTTGGGTCTGTTATCCCTGTTAGGTCTGTTATCCCTGTTGGGTCTGTTATCCCTGTTGGGTCTGTTATCCCTGTTGGGTCTGTTATCCCTGTTAGGTCTGTTAGGTCTGTTATCCCTGTTAGGTCTGTTATTCCTGTTAGGTCTGTTATCCCTGTTGGGTCTGTTATCCCTGTTGGGTCTGTTTTCCCTGTTGGGGTCTGTTATCCCTGTTGGGTCTGTTATCCCTGTTAGGTCTGTTGGGTCTGTTATCCCTGTTAGGTCTGTTGGGTCTGTTATCCCTGTTAGGTCTGTTATCCCTGTTAGGTCTGTTATCCCTGTTGGGTCTGTTATTCCTGTTGGGTCTGTTATCCCTGTTGGGTCTGTTATCCCTGTTGGGTCTGTTATCCCTGTTAGGTCTGTTATCCCTGTTGGGTCTATTATCCCTGTTGGGTCTGTTATCCCTGTTAGGTCTGTTATCCCTGTTGGGTCTGTAATCCCTGTTGGGTCTGTTATCCCTGTTGGGTCTGTTATCCCTGTTGGGTCTGTTATCCCTGTTGGGTCTGTTATCCCTGTTGGGTCTATTATCCCTGTTGGGTCTGTTATTCCTGTTGGGTCAGTTATCCCTGTTGGGTCTGTTAGGTCTGTTATCCCTGTTGGGTCTGTTATTCCTGTTGGGTCTGTTATCCCTGTTAGGTCTGTTATCCCTGTTGGGTCTGTTATCCCTGTTGGGTCTGTTATTCCTGTTGGGTCTGTTATCCCTGTTGGGTCTGGTATCCCTGTTGGGTCTGTTATCCCTGTTGGGTCTGTTATTCCTGTTGGGTCTGTTATCCCTGTTGGGTCTGTTATCCCTGTTGGGTCTGTTATCCCTGTTGGGTCTGTTATCCCTGTTAGGTCTGTTATCCCTGTTGGGTCTGTTATCCCTGTTGGGTCTGTTATCCCTGTTGGGTCTGTTATCCCTGTTGGGTCTGTTATCCCTGTTAGGTCTGTTATCCCTGTTAGGTCTGTTATCCCTGTTGGGTCTGTTATCCCTGTTAGGTCTGTGAATTCTGTTATCCCTGTTAGGTCTGTTATTCCTGTTAGGTCTGTTATCCCTGTTAGGTCTGTTATCCCTGTTGGGTCTGTTATCCCTGTTAGGTCTGTGAATTCTGTTATCCCTGTTAGGTCTGTGAATTATGTTATCCCTGTTAGGTCTGTTATCCCTGTTAGGTCTGTTATCCCTGTTAGGTCTGTTATCCCTGTTGGGTCTGTTATCCCTTTTAGGTCTGTGAATTCTGTTATCCCTGTTAGGTCTGTTATTCCTGTTAGGTCTGTTATCCCTGTTAGGTCTGTTATCCCTGTTAGGTCTGTTATTCCTGTTAGGTCTGTTATTCCTGTTAGGTCTGTTATTCCTGTTAGGTCTGTTATTCCTGTTAGGTCTGTTATTCCTGTTAGGTGTGTTATCCCTGTTAGGTCTGTTATCCCTGTTAGGTCTGTTATTCCTGTTAGGTCTGTTATTCCTGTTAGGTCTGTGAATTATGTTATTCCTGTTGGGTCTGTGGATTATGTTATTCCTGTTAGGTCTGTTATGTTATTCCTGTTAGGTCTGTTATGTTATTCCTGTTAGGTCTGTTATGTTATTCCTGTTAGGTCTGTTATTCCTGTTAGGTCTGTGGATTATGTTATTCCTGTTGGGTCTGTGGATTATGTTATTCCTGTTAGGTCTGTTATGTTATTCCTGTTAGGTCTGTTATGTTATCCCTGTTAGGTCTGTTATCCCTGTTAGGTCTGTTATTCCTGTTAGGTCTGTTATTCCTGTTAGGTCTGTTATGTTATTCCTGTTAGGTCTGTGGATTATGTTATTCCTGTTAGGTCTGTTATGTTATTCCTGTTAGGTCTGTTATGTTATTCCTGTTGGGTCTGTTATTCCTGTTGGGTCTGTGGATTATGTTATTCCTGTTAGGTCTGTGAATTCAGGTCAGTCATTTGTTAACTCCTGCCTTTCCTTCCCTCTAGAGCCCCCAGTGAGCCCAGATCCCCGGGAGACGATACCCCCCCCGGGACCCAGCCAGGCTCCAGACAGACCTCAGCTCCCCACCAGACCAGCCCAGGACAGGCCCTCCTCCTCCCAGAGGCCTGCTCAGGAAAGACCCCTGTCTGCCCCCAGGCCGGGACCAGGCCGACCCTCCAAGCCCACCAGCACCCCCAGCCTGCCTGCCCCCCCACGCAGCCAGAACCCTAGGAGACCCAGCCCAGCCTCTCCCAAGCCCCCCTCCCTCTACCACCCAGCTCCTTACGGGAAGATACTAAGGGTGGACCTGTACAGCCAACCCAACCTCACCTCTTGTAACGTCAGCACCCAACCGAACCCTAAAACCAACCCTAAGTCTAAACTCTCCCTCCACTACTTAAACCCAACTCTACTTCCCTATCATCAGACCCAAGCCTCTTCTACCTAACCCTAAAACTAACCTTACCTCCGTACCAAAATCCAAACCTAGACCTAACTCTACAGCAGAACTTCCAGAAGTCCCTGCAGCTAACTTTAGTCCTGATCACAACAAACCCAGAACCGCTCCCAAAGCAATCTCCAGACCCAAACAGAACCATAACAAACCCAGGCTCACCCTGGATCCTTCTACAAGGCCCAGAACCAGCCCTGGGTCCAGCTCCAGTACCTCCAAACCTAGAACCAGCCCCGGGCCCAGCTCCAGCACCTCTAAACCCAGAACCAGCCCTGGGCCCAGCTCCAGTACCTCTAACCCCAGAACCAGCCCTGGGTCCAGCTCTAGTACCTCTAAACCCAGCCCCGGGACCAGCTCCAGCTCCAGTACCTCTAAACCCAGAACCAACCCTGTGCCCAGCTCCAGTACCTCTAAACCCAGACCCAGCTCAGACCTCTCTGCTGTCAGATCCAGACCGGACCCTAGCACCTTTATTCCTGGTATCTCCAGACCCAGGCATGTCCTGGGGAGGGCGGGGTGGGAGGGCAGGGCGGTGTGCGACATGGGCGTAAGGCCCTCCTGGAGGAACCCCTAGTAAAGCTGGACCACGAGGGCGTGACCTCACCCAAGACCAAGAAGACCAAGGCTCTGATGCTGCTGGAGGCCAGGGGCTTACGGCAAGACCACACACCCTCGCCACGGCCGCAGCCAGCCAGAAGCCGGTGAGGGTAAAGGGAGGGCTCCGGAGAGCGAGGCGGGGCTGCTGGAGGCCAAGGGCTTACGGCAAGAACACACGCCCCTCGCCACGGCCGCAGCCAGCCAGAAGCCGGAGAGGGTCAAGGGGAGGGCTCCGGAGAGCGAGGCGGGGCTTCTGGGAGAGAACCCGCCTACAGAACGCCTTCTCTGGGCAGAGAAAGAGACCGGGGTGGAGGGGGGGACAGAGAACCAAAGAGAGAGGAGAGAACGAAACAAGGGGAAGAGAAGAGAGGGGAGGAGACAGGGGGGTCTCACGGCAGCAGTAGTTCAGGATCTGAGGAAGAGGAGGTGACGAGGAAGAAAACGAAGTGTAGCTCCAGCTGCTCCCACCCCTCCTCCCCAGCCTCCTCCTCCTCATCCTCCTCTAGCACCTCCTCTTCCTCTTCCTCCTCCACTGACGAGGAGTCCTCTTGTAGTTCTGACGAGGAGACCGCCCCCGCTCCCCCTGCACCTCTCCCCGTCTCCCCCCCTCCAACTACCCCACAGGAGGAGGTGGAGGAAGAGAAGGAGGAAGAGGAAGAAATTAAGAAGTTGAAAAAGGCGGAAGAAGAAGAGGAGGAAGAAGTATTAGAAGAAGATCAATCTCCCTCCTCTCCTCCCTCGTCTATCTCCCCATCCTCCAAGCCAGCCAGGCCCCGGGTCGTCCAGCCCGGCAGAAGTCCCAGGGAGGTGTGGGGTCGGTGGGCAGACCACGGCGCAGGGAGGGGGCCCACCTCCCCACCACCAAGGAGCTGGCTAAGAGACAGCGATTACCGAGCGTAGAGAACAGACCCAAGATCTCTGCCTTCCTGCCTGCCAGACAGCTCTGGAAGTGGTTTGGGAATCCCACACAGGTGAGAGGGAGGACATACGCTTGGGATTGATATTTTGAAGCTCTCGATGACACTTGAGTTGGGTGTATTTGGGGGGGGGGGTGTTCCAGAAGATTAGCCAGAGAAATTTCTCCCTGCATACCCTCTGTTTGTCTGTCTGTCTTTCTGACTGTCTGGCTATGTCTTTCTTGCCTGTCTGTCTTTTTGACTGTCTGTCTGTCTTTCTGTCTGTCTTTCTAACTGTCTGTCTTTCTGACTGTCTGTCTGTCTTGCCTGCCTGTCTGTCTCCAGAGGCGTGGTATGAAAGGGAAGGCTAAGAAGCTGTTCTACAAGGCCATCGTGCGTGGGAGAGAGATGATTGGTATCGGGGACTGCGCCGTGTTCCTTTCGGCCGGCCGACCCAACCTGCCCTTCATAGGGAAGATCCAGAGCATGTGGGAGAGCTGGGGATCCAACATGGTGGTCAGAGTCAACTGGTTTTATCACCCGGAGGAGACCAACCCTGGCAAGAAACTACACGATAAGAAGGTAGGGGTCAGAGGTCAACTGGTTTTATCACCCGGAGGAGACCGACCCTGGCAAGGAACTACACAACAAGAAGGTAGGGGTCAGAGGTCAACTGGTTTTATCACCCGGAGGAGACCCACCCTGGCAAGAAACTACACGACAAGAAGGTAGGGGTCAGAGGTCAACTGGTTTTATCACCCGGAGGAGACCAACCCTGGCAAGAAACTACACGATAAGAAGGTAGGGGTCAGAGGTCAACTGGTTTTATCACCCGGAGGAGACCCACCCTGGCAAGAAACTACACGATAAGAAGGTAGGGGTCAGAGGTCAACTGGTTTTATCACCCGGAGGAGACCAACCCTGGCAAGAAACTACATGACAAGAAGGTAGGGGTCAGAGGTTAACTGGTTTTATCACCCGGAGGAGACCGACCCTGGCAAGAAACTACATGACAAGAAGGCAGGGGTCAGAGTTAACTGGTTTTATCTCTCTCTCCCCCTCCATCCCTCCCCCATCTCTCTCCTTCTAGAACTGGGATCAGATGTCTGGTCAGTCTCTTCCTTCATCTCTGCTCTCCTCTAATCAGAGGAAAGACTTCATGGAGGTGAGACCCTACCACACCCTACCACACCCTACCACACCCTACCACACACACCCTACCACACCCTACCACACCCACCCTACCACACACACCCTACCACACCCTACCACACCCTACCACACCCTACCACACCCTACCACACACACCCTACCACACCCTACCACACCCTACCACACCACCCCTACCACACCCTACCACACCCTACCACACCCTACCACACACACCCTACCACACCCTACCACACCCTACCACACCCCCTACCACACACACCCTACCACACCACCCTACCACACCCTACCACACCACACCCTACCACACCCCTACCACACACACCCTACCACACCCTACCACACACACCCTACCACACCCTACCACACCCACCCTACCACACCCTACCACACCCACACCTACCACACCACCCTACCACACCCTACCACACCCTACCACACACCCTACCCTACCACACCCTACCACACCTACCACACACACCCTACCACACCCTACCACACCCACCCTACCACACACACCCTACCACACCCCTACCACACCCACCCCTACCACACACACCCTACCACACCCTACCACACCCTACCACACCCTACCACACACACCCTACCACACACACACCCTACCACACCCTACCACACACACCCTACCACACCCTACCACACACACACACCCTACCACACCCTACCACACACACCCTACCACACACACTACCACACACACCCTACCACACCCACCCTACCACACACACCCTACCACACCCTACCACACACACCCTACCACACCCTACCACACTACCCACACCCCTACCACACCCTACCACACACACCCTACCACCTACCACACACACACCCTACCACCCTACACACACACCTCCACACACCACACACACCCTACCACACCCTACCACACACACACCCCACACACACACACCCTACCACACACACCCTACCACACACACCCTACCACACACACCCTACCACACACACCCCTACCCTACCACACACACCCTACCACACACACCCTACCACACACACACCCTACCACACCCTACCACACACACCCCTACCACACACACCCACACACACACCCTACCACACACACCCTACCACACCACTACCACACACACACCCTACCACACACACCCACCACACCCTACCACACACACACCTACCACACCCTACCACACACACCCTACCACACACACCCTACCACCCCCACACCACACCCTACCACACACACCCTACCACACCCCTACCACACCCTACCACACACACCCTACCACACCCTACCACACACACCCTACCACACACACACCCTACCACACACACCTACCACACACACCCCTACCACACACACCCTACCACACACACCCTACCACACACACACACTCTACCACACACACACCCTACCACACACACCCCTACCACACCCTACCACACACACACCCTACCACACACACACTACCACACCCTACCACACACCCTACCACTACCACACACACCCTACCACACACACCCTACCACACCCTACCACACACACCCTACCACACACACCCTACCACACACACCCTACCACACCCTACCACACACACCCTACCACACACACCCTACCACACCCTACCACACACACCCTACCACACACACCCTACCACACCCTCCCACACACACCCTACCACCCACACCCTACCACACACATCCTACCACACACACCCTACCACACCCTTCCACACACACCCTACCACCCACCCTACCACACACACCCTGCCACACACACCCTCCCACACACACCCTACCACACACACCCTACCACACCCTACCACACACACCCTACCACACACACCCTACCACACACACCCTACCACCCACACCCTACCACACACATCCTACCACACACACCCTACCACACCCTTCCACACACACCCTACCACCCACCCTACCACACACACCCTGCCACACACACCCTCCCACACACACCTACCACACACACCCTGCCACACCCTGCCACACCCTACCACACACACCCTACCACACCCTACCACACCCTGCCACACACACCCTGCCACACACACCCTCCCACACACACCCTCCCACACACACCCTACCACACACACCCTGCCACACACACCCTACCACACACACCCTGCCACACCCTACCACACACACCCTACCACACCCTACCACACACACCCTACCACACCCTACCACACACACCCTACCACACCCTACCACACCCTACCACATACCCTACCACACCCTACCACACACACCCTACCACACACACCCTACCACACACACCCTACCACACCCTACCACACCCTACCACACACACCCTACCACACCCTACCACACCCTACCACACCTGTGTATTTGTTGTTAACGTGTGTGTTTGTTGTTAACGTGTGTATTTGTTGTTAACGTGTGTATTTGTTGTTAACGTGTGTATTTGTTGTTAATGTGTGTATTTGTTGTTAACGTGTGTATTTGTTGTTAATGTGTGTATTTGTTGTTAACGTGTGTATTTGTTGTTAACGTGTGTATTTGTTGTTAACGTGTGTATTTGTTGTTAACGTGTGTATTTGTTGTTAACGTGTGTGTTTGTTGTTAACGTGTGTATTTGTTGTTAACGTGTGTATTTGTTGTTAACGTGTGTGTTAACGTGTGTATTTGTTGTTAACGTGTGTATTTGTTGTTAACGTGTGTATTTGTTGTTAACGTGTGTATTTGTTGTTAACGTGTGTGTTAACGTGTGTATTTGGTGTTAACGTGTGTATTTGTTGTTAACGTGTGTATTTGTTGTTAACGTGTGTGTTTGTTGTTAACGTGTGTATTTGTTGTTAACGTGTGTATTTGTTGTTAACGTGTGTATTTGTTGTTAACGTGTGTATTTGTTGTTAACGTGTGTATTTGTTGTTAACGTGTGTATTTGTTGTTAACGTGTGTGTTAACGTGTGTATTTGTTGTTAACGTGTGTATTTGTTGTTAACGTGTGTATTTGTTGTTAACGTGTGTGTTTGTTGTTAACGTGTGTATTTGTTGTTAACGTGTGTATTTGTTGTTAACGTGTGTATTTGTTGTTAACGTGTGTATTTGTTGTTAACGTGTGTGTTTGTTGTTAACGTGTGTGTTTGTTGTTAACGTGTGTGTTTGTTGTTAACGTGTGTATTTGTTGTTAACGTGTGTGTTAACGTGTGTATTTATTGTTAACGTGTGTATTTGTTGTTAACGTGTGTATTTGTTGTTAACGTGTGTGTTTGTTGTTAACGTGTGTGTTTGTTGTTAACGTGTGTATTTGTTGTTAACGTGTGTATTTGTTGTTAACGTGTGTGTTTGTTGTTAACGTGTGTGTTTGTTGTTAACGTGTGTGTTTGTTGTTAACGTGTGTGTTTGTTGTTAACGTGTGTATTTGTTGTTAACGTGTGTATTTGTTGTTAACGTGTGTATTTATTGTTAACGTGTGTATTTGTTGTTAACGTGTGTATTTGTTGTTAACGTGTGTATTTGTTGTTAACGTGTGTATTTGTTGTTAACGTGTGTATTTGTTGTTAACGTGTGTATTTGTTGTTAACGTGTGTATTTGTTGTTAACGTGTGTATTTGTTGTTAACGTGTGTATTTGTTGTTAACGTGTGTGTTTGTTGTTAACGTGTGTATTTGTTGTTAACGTGTGTATTTGTTGTTAACGTGTGTATTTGTTGTTAACGTGTGTATTTGTTGTTAACGTGTGTATTTGTTGTTAACGTGTGTATTTGTTGTTAACGTGTGTATTTGGTGTTAACGTGTGTATTTGTTGTTAACGTGTGTATTTGTTGTTAACGTGTGTGTTTGTTGTTAACGTGTGTATTTGTTGTTAACGTGTGTATTTGTTGTTAACGTGTGTATTTGGTGTTAACGTGTGTATTTGTTGTTAACGTGTGTATTTGTTGTTAACGTGTGTGTTTGTTGTTAACGTGTGTATTTGGTGTTAACGTGTGTATTTGGTGTTAACGTGTGTATTTGTTGTTAACGTGTGTATTTGTTGTTAACGTGTGTGTTTGTTGTTAACGTGTGTATTTGTTGTTAACGTGTGTATTTGTTGTTAACGTGTGTATTTGTTGTTAACGTGTGTATTTGTTGTTAACGTGTGTATTTGTTGTTAACGTGTGTATTTGTTGTTAACGTGTGTATTTGTTGTTAACGTGTGTATTTGTTGTTAACGTGTGTATTTGTTGTTAACGTGTGTGTTAACGTGTGTGTTTGTTGTTAACGTGTGTGTTTGTTGTTAACATGTGTATTTGTTGTTAACGTGTGTATTTGTTGTTAATGTGTGTATTTGTTGTTAACGTGTGTATTTGTTGTTAACGTGTGTATTTGTTGTTAACGTGTGTATTTGTTGTTAACGTGTGTATTTGTTGTTAACGTGTGTATTTGTTGTTAACGTGTGTATTTGTTGTTAACGTGTGTATTTGTTGTTAACGTGTGTATTTGTTGTTAACGTGTGTATTTGTTGTTAACGTGTGTATTTGTTGTTAACGTGTGTATTTGTTGTTAACGTGTGTATTTGTTGTTAACGTGTGTATTTGTTGTTAACGTGTGTATTTGTTGTTAACGTGTGTATTTGTTGTTAACGTGTGTATTTGTTGTTAACGTGTGTATTTGTTGTTAACGTGTGTATTTGTTGTTAACGTGTGTATTTGTTGTTAACGTGTGTATTTGTTGTTAACGTGTGTATTTGTTGTTAACGTGTGTATTTGTTGTTAACGTGTGTATTTGTTGTTAACGTGTGTATTTGTTGTTAACGTGTGTGTTTGTTGTTAACGTGTGTGTTTGTTGTTAACGTGTGTATTTGTTGTTAACGTGTGTGTTTGTTGTTAACGTGTGTGTTTGTTGTTAACGTGTGTATTTGTTGTTAACGTGTGTATGTGTTGTTAACGTGTGTATTTGTTGTTAACGTGTGTATTTGTTGTTAACGTGTGTATTTGTTGTTAACGTGTGTATTTGTTGTTAACGTGTGTATTTGTTGTTAACGTGTGTATTTGTTGTTAACGTGTGTGTTTGTTGTTAACGTGTGTATTTGTTGTTAACGTGTGTATTTGTTGTTAACGTGTGTATTTGTTGTTAACGTGTGTATTTGTTGTTAACGTGTGTATTTGTTGTTAACGTGTGTATTTGTTGTTAACGTGTGTATTTGTTGTTAACGTGTGTATTTGTTGTTAACGTGTGTGTTTATTGTTAACGTGTGTATTTGTTGTTAATGTGTGTATTTGTTGTTAACGTGTGTATTTGTTGTTAATGTGTGTATTTGTTGTTAACGTGTGTATTTGTTGTTAACGTGTGTGTTAACGTGTGTATTTGTTGTTAACGTGTGTATTTGTTGTTAACGTGTGTATTTGTTGTTAACGTGTGTATTTGTTGTTAACGTGTGTATTTGTTGTTAACATGTGTATTTGTTAACGTGTCCCTGCAGCGGGCTCTGTACCAGTCGTCCCACAGCGATGAGAACGATGTCCAGACGGTCAGTCACAAGTGTCTAGTGGTCAGCGTGTCGGAGTACGAAACCATGACTCTGACGCGTCGCTACGCCGACAGCCAAGACCTGTACTACCTGGCCGGGACATACGAACCCACCACGGGTATGATCTACAACACGGACGGAGTCCCCATCATCTGATGGACGACACGCTAACGACACCAGACCCTGACCTTGACCCGACCAACGCCAAGGTCGATCCGGTCAACTCATAACGTTTGATCCAACGAACGAAGACCACCTGAGAGAGACTACAGACCGTATTCAGCTCATAACGTTTGATCCAACGAACGAAGACCACCTGAGAGAGACTACAGACCGTATTCAGCTCATAACGTTTGATCCAACGAACGAAGACCACCTGAGAGAGACTACAGACCGTATTCAGCTCATAACGTTTGATCCAAACGAACGAAGACCACCTGAGAGAGACTACAGACCGTATTCAGCTCATAACGTTTGATCCAACGAACGAAGACCACCTGAGAGAGACTACAGACCGTATTCAGCTCATAACGTTTGATCCAAACGAACGAAGACCACCTGAGAGAGACTACAGACCGTATTCAGCTCATAACGTTTGATCCAACGAACGAAGACCACCTGAGAGAGACTACAGACCGTATTCAGCTCATAACGTTTGATCCAAACGAACGAAGACCACCTGAGAGAGACTACAGACCGTATTCAGCTCATAACGTTTGATCCAAACGAACGAAGACCACCTGAGAGACCACCTGAGAGAGACCACCTGAGAGAGACTACAGACCGTATTCAGCTCATAACGTTTGATCCAAACGAACGAAGACCACCTGAGAGAGACTACAGACCGTATTCAGCTCATAACGTTTGATCCAAACGAACGAAGACCACCTGAGAGAGACTACAGACCGTATTCAGCTCATAACGTTTGATCCAAACGAACGAAGACCACCTGAGAGAGACTACAGACCGTATTCAGCTCATAACGTTTGATCCAAACGAACGAAGACCACCTGAGAGAGACTACAGACCGTATTCAGCTCATAACGTTTGATCCAAACGAACGAAGACCACCTGAGAGAGACTACAGACCGTATTCAGCTCATAACGTTTGATCCAAACGAACGAAGACCACCTGAGAGAGACTACAGACCGTATTCAGGTCATAACGTTTGATCCAAACGAACGAAGACCACCTGAGAGAGACTACAGACCGTATTCAGCTCATAACGTTTGATCCAACGAAGACCACCTGAGAGAGACTACACCTGATAACGTTTGAGAGACCACCTGAGAGAGACTACGACCGTTTCA
>NW_026287224.1:0-39318 GCF_023373465.1 Oncorhynchus keta | reverse complement strand
CTCTCTGGTCTGTCCTCTCTGGTCTGTCCTCTCTGGTCTGTCCTCTCTGGTCTGTCCTCTGTGGTCTGTCCTCTGGGTCTGTCCTCTCGGGTCTGTCCTCTGGTCTGTCCTCTGGTCTGTGCTCTCTGGTCTGTCCTCCCTGGTCTGTCCTCTCTGGGTCTGTCCTCTCTGTTCTGTCCTCCCGGTCTGTGCTCTCTGGTCTGTGCTCTCTGTTCTGTCCTCTCTGGTCTGTCTCTCTGGTCTGTCCTCTCTGTCTCTGTCCCTCTCGGGTCTGTCCTCTCTGGTCTGTCCTCTCTGGCCTGTCCTCTCTGGTCTGTCCTCTCTGGTCTGTCCTCTCTGGTCTGTCCTCTCTGGTCTGTCCTCTCTGGTATGTCCTCTCTGTTCTGTCCTCCCAGTCTGTGCTCTCTGGTCTGTCCTCTCTGTTCTGTCCTCCCGGTCTGTGCTCTCTGGTCTGTCCTCTCTGTTCTGTCCTCCCGGTCTGTGCTCTCTGGTCTGTCCTCTCTGGTCTGTCCTCTCTGGTCTGTCCTCTCTGTTCTGTCCTCCCGGTCTGTGCTCTCTGGTCGGTCCTCTCTGGTCTGTCCTCTCTGGTCTGTCCTCTGGTCTGCTCTCTGGTCTGTGCTCTCTGGTCTGTGCTCTCTGGTCTGGTCTCTGGTCTGTGCTCTCTGGTCTGTCCTCTCTGGTCTGTCCTCTGGTCTGCTCTCTGGTCTGTGCTCTCTGGTCTCTGCTCTCTGGTCTGTCCTCTCTGGTCTGTCCTCTCGGCCTGTCCTCTCGGGTCTCTTTCGGGTCGGTCCTCTCTGGTCTGTCCTCTCTGGTCTGTCCTCTCTGTTCTGTCCTCTCTGGTCTGTCTTCTCGGCCTGTCCTCTCGGGTCTCTTTCGGGTCTGTCCTCTCTGGCCTGTCATCTCTGGCCTGTCCTCTCTGGCCTCTCTGGTCTGGCCTCTCTGGTCTGTCCTCTCTGGTCTGTCCTCTCTGGTTGGTCCTCTCTGGTCTGTCCTCTCTGGCCTGTCTCTCTGGCCTGTCCTCTGTCCTCTCTGGCTCTCTGGCCTGTCTCTCTGGTCTGTCCTCTCTGGGTCTGTCCTCTCTGGTCTGTCCTCTCTGGTCTGTCCTCTCTGGTCTGTGCTCTCTGGTCTGTCCTCTCTGTCCTCTCGGTGCTCTCTGGTCTGTCCTCTCTGTTTATGATCTGTCCTCTCTGGTCTGTCCTCTCTGGTCTGTCCTCTCTCCTCAGTCTGTATGACCTCTGTGTGTGTGTGTGTGTGTGTGTGTGTGTGTGGTGTGTGTGTGTACTAGTCTCAGTGTCCTCTCTCTGCTCGGTCCTGGCTGAGAGGACTCTGGTCGGTCCTCTCTGGTCTGTCCTCTCTGGTCTGTGCTCTCTGGCCTGTCCTCTCTGGTCGGTCCTCTCTGGTCTGTGCTCTCTGGTCTGTGCTCTCTGGCCTGTCCTCTCTGGTCGGTCCTCTCTGGTCTGTGCTCTCTGGCCTGTCCTCTGGTGGTCTGTACTCTCTGTCTGTCCTGGTTGGTTAACTCTCGGCCTGTCCTCTGGTTGGTCTCTCTTGGATATCAGTCTGTCCTCTCGGGTCTGTCCATATTTCTAGTGTGTTTATGATGGTATGTGTGCGTGGCTGTGGTGGTTGGTGTGTAGATATCAGGTGTGATGTGATGGTGTGTGTGTATGTGGTGACTGGTGTGATGTCTGGTGTGTGGTGTGATGGTGTGTGTGTGTGTGGTGTGATGGTGTGTGGTGTGTGGTGTGTGTGTGTGTGGTGTTGTGTGTGATGGGCTGTGTGTATGTGGTGTGATGGTGTGTGTGTGTGGGTGTGATGGTGTGTGTGTGTGTGATGGTGTGTGTGTATGTGGTGTGATGGTGTATATATCAGTGTGTGTGGTGTGATGGTGTGTGTGTGTGTGGTGTAGATGGTGTGTGTGTGTGTGGTGTGATGGTGTGTGTGTGTGGTGTGATGGGCTGTGTGTGTGTGGGTGTGATGGTGTGTGTGTGTGTGTCTGGTGTGATGGTGTGTGTGTGTGTGGTGTGATGGTGTGTGTGTGTGTATATATCAGTGTGTGGTGTGATGGTGTGTGTGTGGTGGTGATGGTGTGTGTGTATGTGGTGTGATGGTGTGTGTGTGTGTGGTGTGATGGTGTGTGTGTTCTAACTTGCTTGTTTCTGTGTGTGTGTTAAACAGAAGAAGAGGCTGAAGGACTCTCCCCTGACCCCGCCCTCTCTGTCTAGTCCAATCACAGAGAGCCCGGTAGCCCCTCCCCTCAGCCCTGCACGCAAGAGCCAATCAAAAGCCAAGGCTAAACCCCGAGAGGTCTGTGCACTGCTACGTTCATCCTCATAAAATTGTTGGTTGGTTGACATACAACTGCCTCTCAGATATGACAACTGTGTGTGTGTGTGTGTGTGTGTGTGTGTGGTGTGTGTGTGTGTGTGTGTGTGTGTGTGTGTGTGTGTGTGTGTGTGTGTGTGTGTGTGTGTGTGTGTGTGTGTGTGTGTGTGTGTGTGTGTGTGTGTGTGTGTGTGTCAACTGGTTAGGCTCGTGGAGCGGTCAGTAGGCTGATGAAGAGTATGGAGGCTGATGAAGACTTCGAACCCAGTCAGGTTGCTGGTTAGATATCTCTGAAGATGACGGACCTCCTCCGTCACACAGCAGTCTGGCTGAGAGGACCCTGTCGTCTGGTTGGTTGACTGGTTATGTAGATATCAGTCTGGCTGAGAGGACCCTGTCGTCTGGTTGGTTAACTGGTTATGTAGTCTGGGTGGTTAACTGTATATCAGTCTGGCTGAGAGGACCCTGTCGTCTGGTTGGTTGACTGGTTATGTAGATACTGGTTATGTAGATATCAGTCTGGCTGAGAGGACCCTGTCGTCTGGTTGGTTGACTGGTTATGTAGATATCAGTCTGGCTATCAGAGAGGACCCTGTCGTCTGGTTGGTTGACTGGTTATGTAGATATCAGTCTGGCTGAGAGGACCCTGTCGTCTGGTTGGTTGACTGGTTATGTAGATATCAGTCTGGCTGAGAGGACCCTGTCGTCTGGTTGGTTGACTGGTTATGTAGATATCAGTCTGGCTGAGTGTGTATATATCAGTCTGGCTGAGAGGACCCTGTCGTCTGGTTGGTTGACTGGTTATGTAGATATCAGTCTGGCTGAGAGGACCCTGTCGTCTGGTTGGTTGACTGGTTATGTAGATATCAGTCTGGCTGAGAGGACCCTGTCGTCTGGTTGGTTGACTGGTTATGTAGATACGTTGGTGTGTATATATCAGTCTGGCTGAGAGGACCCTGTCGTCTGGTTGGTTGACTGGTTATGTAGATATCAGTCTGGCTGAGAGGACCCTGTCGTCTGGTTGGTTAACTGGTTATGTATATATCAGTCTGGCTGAGAGGACCCTGTCGTCTGGTTGGTTGACTGGTTATGTAGATACGTTGGTGTGTATATATCAGTCTGGCTGAGAGGACCCTGTCGTCTGGTTGGTTAACTGGTTATGTAGATATCAGTCTGGCTGAGAGGACCCTGTCGTCTGGTTGGTTGACTGGTTATGTATATATCAGTCTGGCTGAGAGGACCCTGTCGTCTGGTTGGTTGACTGGTTATGTAGATATATATCAGTCTGGCTGAGAGGACCCTGTCGACTGGTTATGTTATGTAGATACGTTGGTGTGTATATCAGTCTGGCTGAGAGGACCCTGTCGTCTGGTTGGTTGACTGGTTATGTAGATATATATCAGTCTGGCTGAGAGGACCCTGTCGTCTGGTTGGTTGACTGGTTATGTAGATATCAGTCTGGCTGAGAGGACCCTGTCGTCTGGTTGGTTGACTGGTTATGTATATATCAGTCTGGCTGAGAGGACCCTGTCGTCTGGTTGGTTGACTGGTTATGTATATATCAGTCTGGCTGAGAGGACCCTGTCGTCTGGTTAGTTAACTGGTTATGTAGATATCAGTCTGGCTGAGAGGACCCTGTCGTCTGGTTGGTTGACTTGTTATGTAGATACGTTGGTGTGTATAAATTGTTAAGTTACCTAGTTTCCATAATTATTCAGACCCTTTGCTATGAGACTCAATTGAGCTCAGGTTTTTCCTGTTTCCATTGATCATCCTTGAGATGTTTCCTTGAGATGTTTCCTTGAGATGTTTCCTTGAGTGGTAAATTCAATTAATTGGACATGATTTGAAAAGGCACACACATGTCTAGGGGAGAAGGGCCTTGGTCAGGGAGGAGACCAAGAACCCAATGGTCACTCTGACAGAGCTCCAGAGTTCCTCTGTGGAGATGGGAGAATCTTCCAGAAGGACAACCATCTCTGCAGCACTCCACCAATCAGGCCTTTATGGTAGAGTGCCCAGACGGAAGCCACTCCTCAGTAAAAGGCACATGACAGCCACTTGGAGATGGCCAAAAGGATCCTAAAGGACTCTTTGGCCTCAACGCCAAGCATCACGTCTGGAGGAAACCTGGCTCCATCCCTACAGTGAAGCATGGTGGTGGCAGCATCACGTCTGGAGGAAACCTGGCTCCATCCCTACAGTGAAGCATGGTGGTGGCAGCATCACGTCTGGAGGAAACCTGGCTCCATCCCTACAGTGAAGCATGGTGGTGGCAGCATCACGTCTGGAGAAACCTGGCACCATCCCTACAGTGAAGCATGGTGGTGGCAGCGTCACGTCTGGAGAAACCTGGCACCATCCCTAAGGTGAAGCATGGTGGTGGCAGCATCACGTCTGGAGGAAACCTGGCACCATCCCTACAGTGAAGCATGGTGGTGGCAGCATCACGTCTGGAGAAACCTGGCTCCATCCCTACAGTGAAGATGGTGGTGGCAGCGTCACGTCTGGAGGAAACCTGGCACCATCCCTACGGTGAAGCAGACTGGTGGCAGCATCATGTCTGGAGGAAACCTGGCTCCATCCCTACAGTGAAGCATGGTGGTGGCAGCATCACGTCTGGAGGAAACCTGGCTCTGGTCCCTACAGTGAAGCATGGTGGTGGCAGCATCACGTCTGGAGGAAACCTGGCACCATCCCTACGGTGAAGCATGGTGGTGGCAGCGTCACGTCTGGCTGGAAACCTGGCACCATCCCTACGGTGAAGCATGGTGGTGGCAGCGTCACGTCTGGAGGAAACCTGGCACCATCCCTACAGGTGAAGCATGGTGGTGGCAGCATCATCGTCTGGAGGAGGACCTGGCTCCATCCCTACAGTGAAGCATGGTGGTGGCAGCGTCACGTCTGGAGGAAACCTGGCTCCATCCCTAAGGTGAAGCAGGGTGGTGGCAGCATCATGTCTGGAGAAACCTGGCTCCATCCCTACAGTGAAGCATGGTGGTGGCAGCGTCACGTCTGGAGGAAACCTGGCTGTCCCTACAGTGAAGCATGGTGGTGGCAGCATCACGTCTGGAGAAACCTGGCACCATCCCTACAGTGATGTGTGGTGGTGGCAGCATCACGTCTGGAGAAACCTGGCACCATCCCTACAGTGATGCATGGTGGTGGCAGCATCACGTCTGGAGGAAACCTGGCTCCATCCCTACAGTGTGCATGGTGGTGGCAGCGTCACGTCTGGAGGAAACCTGGCTCCATCCCTACAGTGAAGCATGGTGGTGGCAGCATCACGTCTGGAGGAAACCTGGCTCCATCCCTACAGTGATGTGTGGTGGTGGCAGCATCACGTCTGGAGGAAACCTGGCAACATCCCTACAGTGATGTGTGGTGGTGGCAGCATCACGTCTGGAGGAAACCTGGCACCATCCCTACAGTGAAGCATGGTGGTGGCAGCATCATGCTGTTGGAATTTTTTCAGCAGCAGGGACTGGGAGACTAGTCAGGATCGAGGGAAAGATTAATGGAGCAAAGTACAGAGAGATCCTTGATGAAAATGTGCTCCAGAGCGCTCAGGACCTCAGACTGCGGCGAAGATTCACCTTCTAACAGGACAACGACTCTAAGCACACAGCCAAGACAACGAAGGAGTGGCTTCGGGACAAGTGTTTGAATGTCCTTGAGTGGCCCAGCCAGAGCCCGGACTTGAACCCGATCAAACATCTCTAGAGACCTGAAAATAGCTTTGCAGCGACGTTCCCAATCCAACCTGACAGAGCTTGAGAGGATCTGCAGAGAAGAATGGGAGAAACTCCCCAAATACAGGTGTGTCAAGCTTGTAGCGTCATACCCAAGAAGACATGAGGCTGTAATCGCTGCCAAAGGTGCTTCAACAAAGTACTGAGTAAAGGGTCTGAATGCTTATGTAAATGTGATATTATTTATAAAAACTGGTTTTTGCTTGGTCATTATGGGGTATTGTGATGTCATTATGAGGTATTGTGATGTCATTATGGGGTATTGTGATGTCATTATGAGGTATTGTGATGTCATTATGAGGTATTGTGATGTCATTATGGGGTATTGTGATGTCATTATGAGGTATTGTGATGTCATTATGGGGTATTGTGATGTCATTATGAGGTATTGTGTGTAGATTGATGTGGTAAAAAAAATATATTTCATACATTTTAGAATAAGGCTGTAATGTAATAAATACACTGTGTTAGTGTTGATATATTGATTGGTTTATATTGATTGGTGTATATTGATATATTGATTGGTGTATATTGATTGATATATTGATTGGTGTATACTGATTGATATATTGATTGGTGTATATTGATTGGTGTATATTGATTGGTATATTGATTGGTGTATATTGATATATTGATTGGTGTATATTGATTGATATATTGATTGGTGTATACTGATTGATATATTGATTGGTGTATATTGATATATTGATTGGTGTATATTGATATATTGATTGGTGTATATTGATTGGTGTATATTGATATATTGATTGGTGTATATTGATTGGTGTATATTGATTGGTGCATATTGATATATTGATTGGTGTATATTGATATATTGATTGGTGTATATTGATATATTGATTGGTGTATATTGATATATTGATTGGTGTATATTGATATATTGATTGGTGCATATTGATATATTGATTGGTGTATATTGATATATTGATTGGTGTATATTGATATATTGATTGGTGTATATTGATATATTGATTGGTGCATATTGATTGGTATATTGATTGGTTTATTGCTGTATTGATCCAGCTCCGGTCCAGTGTGTGTTGGATAAAGACTCTCTTCAGGATGGTCTGAGGGTTCTGATCCCCATGGATGATCAGCTGCTGTATGCTGGCCACGTCAACACGGTACATTCCCCGGACATGTGAGTACACACACTACGCACCACACAGGGTAGACACCAGATGAGTTACCTCATTTATGTCCCGATAAACTGCCCTGAATGCCTCTGTTGATCCTACTGCTATTGTAGACAGTAATCCATGTGCCTTTGTGCCACAGTGATACTGTTAGCGCTGATACGTAGGTGTGTCCTAGTAGGAAGTCCACTAGCTCACCCTGCACTGACATAAATAACATGAGCATGTCTACTTCTGCTGAGCTTCTCAGTAAAGCAATGAAAATCATCAATCAAGCGTCACAGAAAAGTGTTTATTTTAAATAGCCCACGTTAACATATGTCGCTTAAGGTTCATGAAGTCAATAACTTGCTAGTAAACAGATAACATTGATATTCTGACTGTCTCTGAAACTCACTTAGATAATACCTTTGATGATGCAGTCGTGCAATACATGGCTATAACATCTACAGAAAAAAGACAGGAATGACAAAGGTGGAGGTGTTGCTGTTTATATTCAGAACCACATTCCTGTAAAGTTTAGGGAGGATCTCATGTTAAATACTGTTGAAGTAATGTGGCTACAGGTTCATCTGCCTCACCTAAAGCCCATTCTGGTGGGAAGCTGCTATAGACCACCAAGTGTTAACAGTCAGTATCTGGATAATGTTAAATACTGTTGTAGGCCACAGGTAATAAAGCCCATGTCTACAGGTTCATCTGCCTCACCTAAAGCCCATTCTGGAGGGAAGCTGCTATAGACAGTCAGTATCTGGATAATGTTAAATACTGTTGTAGTAATATGGCTACAGGTTCATCTGCCTCACCTAAAGCCCATTCTGGAGGGAAGCTGCTACAGACAGTCAGTATCTGGATAGTATGTGTGAAATTCTTGATAATGTCCACTACGGGTCAAACGTTTTAGAACACCGACTCATTCAATTTCAATTTTCTTTATTTTTTACTATAGTCTACATTGTAGAATAATAGTGAAGACATCAAACCTAGGAAATAACACATATGGAATCATGTAGTAACCAAAAGAGTGTTAAACAAATTAAAATATATTTCATATTTTATATTCTTCAAGTATCCACCCTTTGCCTTGATGACGGCTTTGCACACTCTTGGCATTCTCTCAACCAGCTTCATGACGTAGTCACCTGGAATGCATTTAAATTAACAGGTGTGCCTTCTTTATAGTTAATTTGGGGCGGCAGCGTAGCCTAGTGGTCAGAGCGTTGGACTAGTAACCGGAAGGTTGCAAGTTCAAACCCCCGAGCTGACAAGGTACAAATCTGTCGTTCTGCCCCTGAACAGGCAAAGAGTAGCTGCTGCCTTGGCAGGAACTAATGGGGATCCATAATAAACCCCAGGAAGAGTAGCTGCTGCCTTGGCAGGAACTAATGGGGATCCATAATAAACCCCAGGAAGAGTAGCTGCTGCCCTGGTAGGAACTAATGGGGATCCATAATAAACCCCAGGAAGAGTAGCTGCTGCCTTGGCAGGAACTAATGGGGATCCATAATACACCCCAGGAAGAGTAGCTGTTGCCTTGGCAGGAACTAATGGGGATCCATAATAAACCCCAGGAAGAGTAGCTGCTGCCTTGGCAGGAACTAATAGGGATCCATAATAAACCCCAGGAAGAGGAGCTGCTGCCTTGGCAGGAACTAATGGGGATCCATAATACACCCCAGGAAGAGTAGCTGCTGCCTTGACAGGAACTAATGGGGATCCATAATAAACCCCAGGAAGAGTAGTTGCTGCCTTGGCATGAACTAATGGGGATCCATAATAAATACAAATGCAAATACACTCCTGACCCTGACCTCTGTTCTGTAGTTACAGTGTGGTGGTGGAGAGAGGGAACAGACCTCATATCTACTGTCTAGAACAACTCCTGACCCCTGACCTCTGTTCTGTAGTTACAGTGTGGTGGTGGAGGGGAGAGAGGGAACAGACCTCATATCTACTGTCTAGAACAACTCCTGACCCCTGACCTCTGTTCTGTAGTTACAGTGTAGTGGTGGAGGGGGAGAGAGGGAACAGACCTCATATCTACTGTCTAGAACAACTCCTGACCCCTGACCTCTGTTCTGTAGTTACAGTGTGGTGGTGGAGGGGGAGAGAGGGAACAGACCTCATATCTACTGTCTAGAACAACTCCTGACCCCTGACCTCTGTTCTGTAGTTACAGTGTGGTGGTGGAGGGGGAGAGAGGGAACAGACCTCATATCTACTGTCTAGAACAACTCCTGACCCCTGACCTCTGTTCTGTAGTTACAGCGTGGTGGTGGAGGGGGAGAGAGGGAACAGACCTCATATCTACTGTCTAGAACAACTCCTGACCCCTGACCTCTGTTCTGTAGTTACAGCGTGGTGGTGGAGGGGGAGAGAGGGAACAGACCTCATATCTACTGTCTAGAACAACTCCTGACCCTGACCTCTGTTCTGTAGTTACAGCGTGGTGGTGGAGGGGAGAGAGGGAACAGACCTCATATCTACTGTCTAGAACAACTCCTGACCCCTGACCTCTGTTCTGTAGTTACAGCGTGGTGGTGGAGGGGGAGAGAGGGAACAGACCTCATATCTACTGTCTAGAACAACTCCTGACCCCTGACCTCTGTTCTGTAGTTACAGCGTGGTGGTGGAGGGGGAGAGAGGGAACAGACCTCATATCTACTGTCTAGTACAACTCCTGACCCCTGACCTCTGTTCTGTAGTTACAGTGTGGTGGTGGAGGGGGAGAGAGGGAACAGACCTCATATCTACTGTCTAGAACAACTCCTGACCCCTGACCTCTGTTCTGTAGTTACAGCGTGGTGGTGGAGGGGGAGAGAGGGAACAGACCTCATATCTACTGTCTAGAACAACTCCTGACCCCTGACCTCTGTTCTGTAGTTACAGTGTGGTGGTGGAGGGGGAGAGAGGGAACAGACCTCATATCTACTGTCTAGAACAACTCCTGACCCCTGACCTCTGTTCTGTAGTTACAGTGTGGTGGTGGAGGGGGAGAGAGGGAACAGACCTCATATCTACTGTCTAGAACAACTCCTGACCCCTGACCTCTGTTCTGTAGTTACAGTGTGGTGGTGGAGGGGGAGAGAGGGAAGAGACCTCATATCTACTGTCTAGAACAACTCCTGACCCCTGACCTCTGTTCTGTAGTTACAGCGTGGTGGTGGAGGGGGAGAGAGGGAACAGACCTCATATCTACTGTCTAGAACAACTCCTGACCCCTGACCTCTGTTCTGTAGTTACAGTGTGGTGGTGGAGGGGGAGAGAGGGAACAGACCTCATATCTACTGTCTAGTACAACTCCTGACCCCTGACCTCTGTTCTGTAGTTACAGTGTGGTGGTGGAGGGGGAGAGAGGGAACAGACCTCATATCTACTGTCTAGAACAACTCCTGACCCCTGACCTCTGTTCTGTAGTTACAGTGTGGTGGTGGAGGGGGAGAGAGGGAACAGACCTCATATCTACTGTCTAGTACAACTCCTGACCCCTGACCTCTGTTCTGTAGTTACAGTGTGGTGGTGGAGGGGGAGAGAGGGAACAGACCTCATATCTACTGTCTAGTACAACTCCTGACCCCTGACCTCTGTTCTGTAGTTACAGTGTGGTGGTGGAGGGGAGAGAGGAACAGACCTCATATCTACTGTCTAGTACAACTCCTGACCCCTGACCTCTGTTCTGTAGTTACAGTGTGGTGGTGGAGGGGAGAGAGGAACAGACCTCATATCTACTGTCTAGAACAACTCCTGACCCCTGACCTCTGTTCTGTAGTTACAGTGTGGTGGTGGAGGGGGAGAGAGGGAACAGACCTCATATCTACTGTCTAGTACAACTCCTGACCCCTGACCTCTGTTCTGTAGTTACAGCGTGGTGGTGGAGGGGGAGAGAGGGAACAGACCTCATATCTACTGTCTAGAACAACTCCTGACCCCTGACCTCTGTTCTGTAGTTACAGCGTGGTGGTGGAGGGGGAGAGAGGGAACAGACCTCATATCTACTGTCTAGAACAACTCCTGCAGGAGGCTGTGAGTACATCTCATTTCGTCTGTGTTCTTTGGGTTTTTGTTACAGGCCGTGGATGTGATGCCCTCATCAGTGTGTGTGTGTGTGTGTGTGTGTGTGTGTGTGTGTGTGTGTGTGTGTGTGTGTGTGTGTGTGTGTGTGTGTGTGTGTGTGTGTGTGTGTGTGTGTGTGTGTGTTATTCCAGATTGTGGATGTGATGCCCTCGTCAGTGTGTGTGTTATTCTGTGTGTTATTGTGTGTTATTCTGTGTGGTAATGTGTGGTAATGTGTGTTATTCTGTGTGTTAATGTGTGTTATTCTGTGTGTTATTCTGTGTGTTAATGTGTTTATTCTGTGTGTTATTCTGTGTGTTAATGTGTGTTATTCTGTGTGTTATTCTGTGTGTTAATGTGTGTTATTCTGTGTGTTATTCTGTGTTATTCTGTGTTATTCTGTGTGTTAATGTGTGTTATTCTGTGTTATTCTGTGTTATTCTGTACTCTTATTCTGTGTGTTAATGTGTGTTGTTCTGTGTGTTAATGTGTGTTATTCTGTGTGTTAATGTGTGTTATTCTGTGTGTTATTCTGTGTGTTATTCTGTGTGTTATTCTGTGTGTTAATGTGTGTTATTCTGTGTTATTCTGTGTGTTATTCTGTGTGTTATTCTGTGTGTTATTCTGTGTTTAATGTGTGTTATTCTGTGTGTTATTGTGTGTTATTCTGTGTGTTATTCTGTGTGTTATTCTGTGTGTTATTCTGTGTGTTATTCTGTGTGTTAATGTGTGTTATTCTGTGTGTTAATGTGTGTTAATGTGTGTTATTCTGTGTGTTATTCTGTGTGTTAATGTGTGTTATTCTGTGTGTTATTGTGTGTTATTCTGTGTGTTAATCTGTGTTATTCTGTGTGTTAATGTGTGTTATTCTGTGTGTTATTCTGTGTTATTCTGTGTGTTATTCTGTGTGTTATTCTGTGTTATTCTGTGTGTTAATGTGTGTTAATGTGTGTTATTCTGTGTGTTATTCTGTGTGTTAATGTGTGTTATTCTGTGTGTTATTCTGTGTTAATGTGTGTTATTCTGTGTGTTAATGTGTGTTAATGTGTGTTATTCTGTGTGTTATTCTGTGTTAATGTGTGTTATTCTGTGTGTTATTGTGTGTTAATGTGTGTTATTCTGTGTGTTATTGTGTGTTATTCTGTGTGTTAATGTGTGTTATTCTGTGTGTTAATGTGTGTTATTGTGTGTTATTCTGTGTGTTATTGTGTGTTATTCTGTGTGTTATTCTGTGTGTTATTGTGTGTTATCGTGTGTTAATGTGTGTTATTCTGTGTTATTCTGTGTGTTATTGTGTGTTATTCTGTGTGTTATTGTGTGTTATTCTGTGTGTTATTGTGTGTTATTCTGTGTGTTATTCTGTGTGTTATTGTGTGTTATTCTGTGTGTTATTCTGTGTGTTATTCTGTGTGTTATTCTGTGTGTTATTCTGTGTGTTATTCTGTGTGTTATTCTGTGTGTTAATGTGTGTTATTCTGTGTGTTATTCTGTGTGTTATTCTGTGTGTTAATGTGTGTTATTCTGTGTGTTATTCTGTGTGTTATTCTGTGTGTTAATGTGTGTTATTCTGTGTGTTAATGTGTGTTATTCTGTGTGTTATTGTGTGTGTTATTCTGTGTGTTAATGTGTGTTATTCTGTGTGTTATTCTGTGTGTTATTCTGTGTGTTAATGTGTGTTATTCTGTGTGTTATTCTGTGTGTTAATGTGTGTTATTCTGTGTGTTAATGTGTGTTAATGTGTGTTAATGTGTGTTATTCTGTGTGTTAATGTGTGTTATTCTGTGTGTTATTCTGTGTGTTATTCTGTGTGTTATTCTGTGTGTTAATGTGTGTTAATGTGTGTTATTCTGTGTGTTAATGTGTGTTATTCTGTGTGTTAATGTGTGTTATTCTGTGTGTTATTCTGTGTTATTGTGTGTTATTCTGTGTTATTGTGTGTTATTCTGTGTGCTAATGTGTGTTATTCTGTGTGCTAATGTGTGTTATTCTGTGTGTTAATGTGTGTTATTCTGTGTGTTATTGTGTGTTATTCTGTGTGTTATTCTGTGTGTTAATGTGTGTTATTCTGTGTGTTAATGTGTGTTATTCTGTGTGTTATCGTGTGTTATTCTGTGTGTTATTGTGTGTTATTCTGTGTGTTAATGTGTGTTATTCTGTGTGTTAATGTGTGTTATTGTGTGTTATTCTGTGTGTTAATGTGTGTTATTCTGTGTGTTAATGTGTGTTATTCTGTGTGTTATTCTGTGTTATTCTGTGTGTTATTCTGTGTGTTAATGTGTGTTATTCTGTGTGTTATTCTGTGTGTTAATGTGTGTTATTCTGTGTGTTATTCTGTGTGTTATTCTGTGTGTTATTCTGTGTTATTCTGTGTGTTAATGTGTGTTATTCTGTGTGTTATTCTGTGTTATTCTGTGTGTTAATGTGTGTTATTCTGTGTGTTAATGTGTGTTATTCTGTGTGTTAATGTGTGTTATTCTGTGTGTTAATGTGTGTTATTCTGTGTTATTCTGTGTGTTATTGTGTGTTATTCTGTGTGTTAATGTGTGTTAATGTGTGTTATTCTGTGTGTTATTCTGTGTGTTAATGTGTGTTATTCTGTGTTATTCTGTGTGTTAATGTGTGTTATTCTGTGTGTTATTCTGTGTGTTAATGTGTGTTATTCTGTGTGTTATTCTGTGTGTTAATGTGTGTTATTCTGTGTGTTATTCTGTGTGTTAATGTGTGTTATTCTGTGTGTTATTCTGTGTGTTAATGTGTGTTATTCTGTGTGTTAATGTGTGTTATTCTGTGTGTTAATGTGTGTTATTCTGTGTGTTATTCTGTGTGTTAATGTGTGTTATTCTGTGTGTTATTCTGTGTGTTTTTCCAGATTGTGGATGTGATGCCTCCATCAGTCTGGTATCTTCCTGAAGGCTGTCGTGTTGCTGCATACTGGAGCCAGCAGTACCACTGTCTCTACCCCGGCACCGTAGTCAACGGTAACGCACAGTACCACTGTCTCTACCCCGGCACCGTAGTCAACGGTAACGCACAGTACCACTGTCTCTACCCCGGCACCGTAGTCAACGGTAACGCACAGTACCACTGTCTCTACCCGGCACCGTAGTCAACGGTAACGCAGAGTACCACTGTCTCTGCCCCGGCACCGTAGTCAACGGTAACGCACAGTACCACTGTCTCTACCCCGGCACCGTAGTCAACGGTAACGCACAGTACCGCTGTCTCTACCCCGGCACCGTAGTCAACGGTAACGCACAGTACCACTGTCTCTACCCGGCACCGTAGTCAACGGTAACGCACAGTACCACTGTCTCTACCCCGGCACCGTAGTCAACGGTAACGCACAGTACCGCTGTCTCTACCCCAGCACCGTAGTCAACGGTAACGCACAGTACCACTGTCTCTACCCCGGCACCGTAGTCAACGGTAACGCAGAGTACCACTGTCTCTACCCCGGCACTGTAGTCAACGGTAACGCACAGTACCACTGTCTCTACCCCGGCACCGTAGTCAACGGTAACGCACAGTACCACTGTCTCTACCCGGCACCGTAGTCAACGGTAACGCACAGTACCACTGTCTCTACCCGGCACCGTAGTCAACGGTAACGTACAGTACCGCTGTCTCTACCCCGGCACCGTAGTCAACGGTAACGCACAGTACCACTGTCTCTACCCCGGCACCGTAGTCAACGGTAACGCGCAGTACCACTGTCTCTACCCCGGCACCGTAGTCAACGGTAACGCACAGTACCACTGCCTCTACCCCGGCTCCGTAGTCAACGGTAACGCACAGTACCACTGTCTCTACCCCGGCACCGTAGTCAACGGCAACGCACATGCCAGGGTTTCCATTAGCCGGTAATAGCTGGCTTTTGGCCCATAACAAATTGAAAAGCCGATGAATCAAATAGCAGAAGACAACAAGTGTTTTATAGTCTCATCACCAGCCAATAGTTTGGACACGTCTGGGTGACCTGTTCCTGTTCCTGTTCCTCACTGAACTGATACTTGGTGTGTATTGACGTCTATCTAGGTGACCTGTTCCTTTAACCCCTTCCTGTCTGTACAGGAAGTTCAGACGGTGATGACAGTGATGACCTCATCACGGTGGAGTTTGATGACGGTGACACGGGTCGCATCCCCTCTCTCACATCAGACTGCTGCCCCCCGACTACAAGATACAGTGTAAGGACACATCCCCCTCTCCCACATCAGACTGCTGCCCCTGACTACAAGATACAGTGTAAGGACACAGCCCCCTCTCCCACATCAGACTGCTGCCCCCTGACTACAAGATACAGTGTAAGGACACAGCCCCCTCTCCCACATCAGACTGCTGCCCCCTGACTACAAGATACAGTGTAAGGACACAGCCCCTCTCCCACATCAGACTGCTGCCCCCCGACTACAAGATACAGTGTAAGGACACAGCCCCCTCTCTCACATCAGACTGCTGCCCCTGACTACAAGATACAGTGTAAGGACACAGCCCCCTCTCTCACATCAGACTGCTGCCCCCTGACTACAAGATACAGTGTAAGGACACATCCCCCTCTCCCACATCAGACTGCTGCCCCCTGACTACAAGATACAGTGTAAGGACACAGCCCCTCTCTCACATCAGACTGCTGCCCCCTGACTACAAGATACAGTGTAAGGACACATCCCCCTCTCCCACATCAGACTGCTGCCCCTGACTACAAGATACAGTGTAAGGACACAGCCCCTCTCCCACATCAGACTGCTGCCCCCGACTACAAGATAGTGTAAGGACACAGCCCCTCTCCCACATCAGACTGCTGCCCCCTGACTACAAGATACAGTGTAAGGACACATCCCCCTCTCCCACATCAGACTGCTGCCCCCCCCGACTACAAGATAGTGTAAGGACACAGCCCCTCTCCCACATCAGACTGCTGCCCCCGACTACAAGATACAGTGTAAGGACACAGCCCCTCTCTCCCACATCAGACTGCTGCCCCCCCCGACTACAAGATACAGTGTAAGGACACAGCCCCCTCTCCCACATCAGACTGCTGCCCCCCGACTACAAGATACAGTGTAAGGACACAGCCCCCTCTCTCACATCAGACTGCTGCCCCCTGACTACAAGGACAGACAATCACACAAGGACACACACACACACACACACACACACACACAATGACTCACACGCACACACAAGGACTCATACAAGGAGACACACACACACACACACACTCACACAAGGACACACACTCACACAAGGACACACACTCACACAAGGACTCCCACAAGGAGTCACACACACACACACACTCCCACAAGGACACACACAAGGACACAAGGACACACACACACACTCCCACAAGGACACACACAAGGACTCACACACACACACACACACACTCCCACAAGGAGACACACACACACACACACACGGAGTCACACACACACACACACACACACAAGGAGTCACACACACACTCCCACAAGGAGTCACACACACACACACTCCCACAAGGAGACACACTCACACTCTTGTATTTTTTCAGTCGGGTTGTTCAGTCTGCCTGATGTTTCTGATGTTAAACCTGCCCCCCTGTAGGTGCTGAGCCCTCCCCCGCGCTGCTAGTGGCCAGCTGCTCCAGGAGGCGTGTCAGGAAGTGCAGCAAGGACACCAGTGAGACGAAGCCTAAAACAGGGGACTCCGCCCCCAAGGGCAGAGGGAGACCTGCCAAGAAACCCAAACCTGGTGAGCCAATCAGAGACCTGTTATCCCTGTTGGGTCTGTTATCCCTGTTGGGTCTGTTATTCCTGTTGGGTCTGTTATTCCTGTTAGGTCTGTTATCCCTGTTAGGTCTGTTATTCCTGTTAGGTCTGTTATCCCTGTTAGGTCTGTTATCCCTGTTAGGTCTGTTATCCCTGTTAGGTCTGTGAATTCTGTTATCCCTGTTAGGTCTGTTATCCCTGTTGGGTCTGTTATCCCTGTTGGGTCTGTTATCCCTGTTGGGTCTGTTATCCCTGTTGGGTCTGTTATCCCTGTTGGGTCTGGTATCCCTGTTAGGTCTGTTATCCCTGTTAGGTCTGTTATTCCTGTTGGGTCTGTTATCCCTGTTGGGTCTGGTATCCCTGTTAGGTCTGTTGGGTCTGGTATCCCTGTTAGGTCTGTTAGGTCTGTTATCCCTGTTAGGTCTGTTATCCCTGTTAGGTCTGTTATCCCTGTTGGGTCTGTTATCCCTGTTGGGTCTGTTGTCCCTGTTGGGTCTGTTATCCCTGTTAGGTCTGTTGTCCCTGTTGGGTCTGTTATCCCTGTTAGGTCTGTTATCCCTGTTGGGTCTGTTATCCCTGTTGGGTCTGTTATCCCTGTTGGGTCTGTTATCCCTGTTGGGTCTGTTATTCCTGTTGGGTCTGTTATCCCTGTTGGGTCTGTTATCCCTGTTAGGTCTGTTAGGTCTGTTATCCCTGTTAGGTCTGTTATCCCTGTTAGGTCTGTTATCCCTGTTAGGTCTGTTATCCCTGTTAGGTCTGTGAATTCTGTTATCCCTGTTAGGTCTGTTATCCCTGTTAGGTCTGTTAGGTCTGTTATCCCTGTTAGGTCTGTTATTCCTGTTAGGTCTGTTATCCCTGTTAGGTCTGTTATCCCTGTTAGGTCTGTTATTCCTGTTAGGTCTGTTATCCCTGTTGGGTCTGTTATCCCTGTTAGGTCTGTGAATTCTGTTATCCCTGTTAGGTCTGTTATTCCTGTTAGGTCTGTTATCCCTATTAGGTCTGTTATCCCTGTTGGGTCTGTTATCCCTGTTGGGTCTGTTTTCCCTGTTGGGTCTGTTATCCCTGTTAGGTCTGTTGGGTCTGTTATCCCTGTTAGGTCTGTTATCCCTGTTAGGTCTGTTATCCCTGTTGGGTCTGTTAGCCCTGTTAGGTCTGTTATCCCTGTTAGGTCTGTTATCCCTGTTAGGTCTGTTAGGTCTGTTATCCCTGTTAGGTCTGTTATTCCTGTTAGGTCTGTTATCCCTGTTAGGTCTGTTAGGTCTGTTATCCCTGTTAGGTCTGTTATTCCTGTTAGGTCTGTTATCCCTGTTAGGTCTGTTATCCCTGTTAGGTCTGTTATCCCTGTTAGGTCTGTTATCCCTGTTGGGTCTGTTATCCCTGTTAGGTCTGTGAATTCTGTTATCCCTGTTAGGTCTGTTATTCCTGTTAGGTCTGTTATCCCTGTTAGGTCTGTTATCCCTGTTGGGTCTGTTATCCCTGTTGGGTCTGTTATCCCTGTTGGGTCTGTTATCCCTGTTAGGTCTGTTATCCCTGTTGGGTCTGTTATCCCTGTTAGGTCTGTTATCCCTGTTGGGTCTGTTATCCCTGTTGGGTCTGTTATCCCTGTTGGGTCTGTTATCCCTGTTGGGTCTGTTATCCCTGTTAGGTCTGTTAGGTCTGTTATCCCTGTTGGGTCTGTTATCCCTGTTAGGTCTGTTATCCCTGTTGGGTCTGTTATCCCTGTTGGGTCTGTTATCCCTGTTGGGTCTGTTATCCCTGTTAGGTCTGTTATCCCTGTTGGGTCTGTTTGGTCTGTTATCACTGTTATCCCTGTTGGGTCTGTTATCCCTGTTGGGTCTGTTATCCCTGTTAGGTCTGTTATCCCTGTTGGGTCTGTTATTCCTGTTGGGTCTGTTATCCCTGTTGGGTCTGTTATCCCTGTTGGGTCTGTTATCCCTGTTAGGTCTGTTATCCCTGTTGGGTCTATTATCCCTGTTGGGTCTGTTATCCCTGTTAGGTCTGTTATCCCTGTTGGGTCTGTAATCCCTGTTGGGTCTGTTATCCCTGTTGGGTCTGTTATCCATGTTGGGTCTGTTATCCCTGTTGGGTCTGTTATCCCTGTTGGGTCTATTATCCCTGTTGGGTCTGTTATTCCTGTTGGGTCAGTTATCCCTGTTGGGTCTGTTAGGTCTGTTATCCCTGTTGGGTCTGTTATTCCTGTTGGGTCTGTTATCCCTGTTAGGTCTGTTATCCCCTGTTGGGTCTGTTATCCCTGTTGGGTCTGTTATTCCTGTTGGGTCTGTTATTCCTGTTATCCCTGTTGGGTCTGTTATCCCTGTTGGGTCTGTTATCCCTGTTGGGTCTGTTATCCCTGTTGGGTCTGTTATCCCTGTTGGGTCTGTTATCCCTGTTGGGTCTGTTATCCCTGTTAGGTCTGTTATCCCTGTTGGGTCTGTTATCCCTGTTGGGTCTGTTATCCCTGTTGGGTCTGTTATCCCTGTTGGGTCTGTTATCCCTGTTGGGTCTGTTATCCCTGTTGGGTCTGTTATCCCTGTTGGGTCTGTTATCCCTGTTGGGTCTGTTATCCCTGTTGGGTCTGTTATCCCTGTTAGGTCTGTGAATTCTGTTATCCCTGTTAGGTCTGTTATTCCTGTTAGGTCTGTTATCCCTGTTAGGTCTGTTATCCCTGTTGGGTCTGTTATCCCTGTTAGGTCTGTGAATTCTGTTATCCCTGTTAGGTCTGTGAATTATGTTATCCCTGTTAGGTCTGTTATCCCTGTTAGGTCTGTTATCCCTGTTAGGTCTGTTATCCCTGTTGGGTCTGTTATCCCTTTTAGGTCTGTGAATTCTGTTATCCCTGTTAGGTCTGTTATTCCTGTTAGGTCTGTTATCCCTGTTATCCTGTTAGGTCTGTTATCCCTGTTAGGTCTGTTATTCCTGTTAGGTCTGTTATTCCTGTTAGGTCTGTTATTCCTGTTAGGTCTGTGAATTATGTTATTCCTGTTAGGTCTGTTATCCCTGTTAGGTCTGTTATTCCTGTTAGGTCTGTTATTCCTGTTAGGTGTGTTATCCCTGTTAGGTCTGTTATTCCTGTTAGGTCTGTTATTCCTGTTAGGCCTGTTATTCCTGTTAGGTCTGTTATGTTATTCCTGTTGGGTCTGTGGATTATGTTATTCCTGTTAGGTCTGTTATGTTATTCCTGTTAGGTCTGTTATGTTATTCCTGTTAGGTCTGTTATTCCTGTTAGGTCTGTGGATTATGTTATTCCTGTTGGGTCTGTTATGTTATTCCTGTTAGGTCTGTTATGTTATCCCTGTTAGGTCTGTTATCCCTGTTAGGTCTGTTATTCCTGTTAGGTCTGTTATTCCTGTTAGGCCTGTTATTCCTGTTAGGTCTGTTATGTTATTCCTGTTGGGTCTGTGGATTATGTTATTCCTGTTAGGTCTGTTATGTTATTCCTGTTGGGTCTGTTATGTTATTCCTGTTAGGTCTGTTATTCCTGTTAGGTCTGTTATGTTATTCCTGTTGGGTCTGTGGATTATGTTATTCCTGTTAGGTCTGTGAATTCAGGTCAGTCATTTGTTAACTCCTGCCTTTCCTTCCCTCTAGAGCCCCCAGTGAGCCCAGATCCCCGGGAGACGATACCCCCCGGGACCCAGCCAGGCTCCAGACAGACCTCAGCTCCCCACCAGACCAGCCCAGGACAGGCCCTCCTCCTCCCAGAGGCCTGCTCAGGAAAGACCCTGTCTGCCCCCAGGCCGGGACCAGGCCGACCCTCCAAGCCCACCAGCACCCCCAGCCTGCCTGCCCCCCACGCAGCCAGAACCCTAGGAGACCCAGCCCAGCCTCTCCCAAGCCCCCTCCCTCTACCACCCAGCTCCTTACGGGAAGATACTAAGGGTGGACCTGTACAGCCAACCCAACCTCACCTCTTGTAACGTCAGCACCCAACCGAACCCTAAAACCAACCCTAAGTCTAAACTCTCCCTCCACTACTTAAACCCAACTCTACTTCCCTATCATCAGACCCAAGCCTCTTCTACCTAACCCTAAAACTAACCTTACCTCCGTACCAAAATCCAAACCTAGACCTAACTCTACAGCAGAACTTCCAGAAGTCCCTGCAGCTAACTTTAGTCCTGATCACAACAAACCCAGAACCGCTCCCAAAGCAATCTCCAGACCCAAACAGAACCATAACAAACCCAGGCTCACCCTGGATCCTTCTACAAGGCCCAGAACCAGCCCTGGGTCCAGCTCCAGTACCTCCAAACCTAGAACCAGCCCCGGGCCCAGCTCCAGCACCTCTAAACCCAGAACCAGCCCTGGGCCCAGCTCCAGTACCTCTAACCCCAGAACCAGCCCTGGGTCCAGCTCTAGTACCTCTAAACCCAGCCCCGGGACCAGCTCCAGCTCCTCTAAACCCAGCCCCGGGACCAGCTCCAGCTCCAGTACCTCTAAACCCAGAACCAACCCTGTGCCCAGCTCCAGTACCTCTAAACCCAGACCCAGCTCAGACCTCTCTGCTGTCAGATCCAGACCGGACCCTAGCACCTTTATTCCTGGTATCTCCAGACCCAGGCATGTCCTGGGGGAGGGCGGGGTGGGAGGGCAGGGCGGTGTGCGACATGGGCGTAAGGCCCTCCTGGAGGAACCCCTAGTAAAGCTGGACCACGAGGGCGTGACCTCACCCAAGACCAAGAAGACCAAGGCTCTGATGCTGCTGGAGGCCAGGGGCTTACGGCAAGACCACACACCCCTCGCCACGGCCGCAGCCAGCCAGAAGCCGGTGAGGGTAAAGGGGAGGGCTCCGGAGAGCGAGGCGGGGCTGCTGGAGGCCAAGGGCTTACGGCAAGAACACACGCCCCTCGCCACGGCCGCAGCCAGCCAGAAGCCGGAGAGGGTCAAGGGGAGGGCTCCGGAGAGCGAGGCGGGGCTTCTGGGGAGAGAACCCGCCTACAGAACGCCTTCTCTGGGCAGAGAAAGAGACCGGGGTGGAGGGGGGGACAGAGAACCAAAGAGAGAGGAGAGAACGAAACAAGGGGAAGAGAAGAGAGGGGAGGAGACAGGGGGGTCTCACGGCAGCAGTAGTTCAGGATCTGAGGAAGAGGAGGTGACGAGGAAGAAAACGAAGTGTAGCTCCAGCTGCTCCCACCCCTCCTCCCCAGCCTCCTCCTCCTCATCCTCCTCTAGCACCTCCTCTTCCTCTTCCTCCTCCACTGACGAGGAGTCCTCTTGTAGTTCTGACGAGGAGACCGCCCCCGCTCCCCCTGCACCTCTCCCCGTCTCCCCCCCTCCAACTACCCCACAGGAGGAGGTGGAGGAAGAGAAGGAGGAAGAGGAAGAAATTAAGAAGTTGAAAAAGGCGGAAGAAGAAGAGGAGGAAGAAGTATTAGAAGAAGATCAATCTCCCTCCTCTCCTCCCTCGTCTATCTCCCCATCCTCCAAGCCAGCCAGGCCCCGGGGTCGTCCAGCCCGGCAGAAGTCCCAGGGAGGTGTGGGGTCGGTGGGCAGACCACGGCGCAGGGAGGGGGCCCACCTCCCCACCACCAAGGAGCTGGCTAAGAGACAGCGATTACCGAGCGTAGAGAACAGACCCAAGATCTCTGCCTTCCTGCCTGCCAGACAGCTCTGGAAGTGGTTTGGGAATCCCACACAGGTGAGAGGGAGGACATACGCTTGGGATTGATATTTTGAAGCTCTCGATGACACTTGAGTTGGGTGTATTTGGGGGGGGGGTGTTCCAGAAGATTAGCCAGAGAAATTTCTCCCTGCATACCCTCTGTTTGTCTGTCTGTCTTTCTGACTGTCTGGCTATGTCTTTCTTGCCTGTCTGTCTTTTTGACTGTCTGTCTGTCTTTCTGTCTGTCTTTCTAACTGTCTGTCTTTCTGACTGTCTGTCTGTCTTGCCTGCCTGTCTGTCTCCAGGGCGTGGTATGAAAGGGAAGGCTAAGAAGCTGTTCTACAAGGCCATCGTGCGTGGGAGAGAGATGATTGGTATCGGGGACTGCGCCGTGTTCCTTTCGGCCGGCCGACCCAACCTGCCCTTCATAGGGAAGATCCAGAGCATGTGGGAGAGCTGGGGATCCAACATGGTGGTCAGAGTCAACTGGTTTTATCACCCGGAGGAGACCAACCCTGGCAAGAAACTACACGATAAGAAGGTAGGGGTCAGAGGTCAACTGGTTTTATCACCCGGAGGAGACCGACCCTGGCAAGGAACTACACAACAAGAAGGTAGGGGTCAGAGGTCAACTGGTTTTATCACCCGGAGGAGACCCACCCTGGCAAGAAACTACACGACAAGAAGGTAGGGGTCAGAGGTCAACTGGTTTTATCACCCGGAGGAGACCAACCCTGGCAAGAAACTACACGATAAGAAGGTAGGGGTCAGAGGTCAACTGGTTTTATCACCCGGAGGAGACCCACCCTGGCAAGAAACTACACGATAAGAAGGTAGGGGTCAGAGGTCAACTGGTTTTATCACCCGGAGGAGACCAACCCTGGCAAGAAACTACATGACAAGAAGGTAGGGGTCAGAGGTTAACTGGTTTTATCACCCGGAGGAGACCGACCCTGGCAAGAAACTACATGACAAGAAGGCAGGGGTCAGAGTTAACTGGTTTTATCTCTCTCTCCCCCTCCATCCCTCCCCCATCTCTCTCCTTCTAGAACTGGGATCAGATGTCTGGTCAGTCTCTTCCTTCATCTCTGCTCTCCTCTAATCAGAGGAAAGACTTCATGGAGGTGAGACCCTACCACACCCTACCACACCCTACCACACACCCTGCCACCACACCTACCACACACCCTACCACACACACCCTACCACACACACCCTACCACACCCTACCACACCACCCTACCACACACCACCCTACCACACCCTACCACACCCCTACCACACCACACCACTACCACACACCTACACTACCACACCCTACCACACCCCTACACCTACCACCCCTACCACACCACCCTACCACACCCTACCACACCTACCACCTACCACACCCCCTACCACACCCCTACCACCACACCCTACCACACCCCCTACACCCTACACACCCTACCACACCCCCTACCACACCCACCCTACCACACCCTACCACACCCTACCACCCCTACCACACCCCCTACCACACACCCCTACCACACACCCTACCACACCCTACCACACCCTACCACACCCTACCACACACACCTACCACACCCTACCACACCACCCTACCACACCTACCACACCACCCCTACCACACCCTACCACACCACCACCCTACCACACCCTACCACACCCTACCACACCCTACCACACACCCCCTACCACACCCTACCACACCCTACCTACACACTCTACCACACACACCTACCACACCCTACCACACACACCCCCTACACCCCTACCACACACCCCTACCACACCCCTACCACACCTACCACACACCACCCTCTACCACACCCTACCACACACACCCTACCACACCCTACCACACCCCACACACACCCTACACACCCTACTACCACACCCCTACCACACACCACACCCTACCACACACACCCTACCACACCTACCACACACCCCTACCACACCCCCCACCCTACCACACACACCTACCACACCCACACACACCCTGCCACACACACCCTACCACCACACCCTACCACACACACACCCTACCACACTCCCCTACCACACCCTACCACACACACTTACCACACACACCCTACCACACCCTACCACACCACACCTACCACACACACCACACACACCCTACTACCACACCTACCACACACCCTACCACACACCCCTACCACACCCTACCACACACACCTACCACCCCTACCACACACCCTACCACACACACCCTACCACACACACCCTACCACACACACCCTACCACACCTACCACACACACCTACCACCTACCACACCACCCTACCACACACACCTCCCACACACACCCTACCACACACACCCTACCACACCCCCTACCACACACACCTACCACACACACACCCTACCACACACCCTACCACACACACCCTACCACACCTTTCCACCCTACCACCCACCCTACCACACACCCCTACCACACACCCTCCCACACACCCTACCACACACACCCTGCCACACCCTGCACACCCTACCACACACACACCCACCACACACACACCACACCCTACCACACCCTGCCACACACACCCTACCACACACACCCTCCCACACACCCTACCACACACACCTGCCACACACACCTACCACACACCCCTACCACACACACACCCTACCACACCCTACCACACACACCTACCACCCTACCACACACACACCCACCACACACACCCTACCACACACACACCCTACCACACACCCCTACCACACCACCACCCTACACACCCTGCCACACACCACACCACCTACCACACCCTACCACACACACCACCCTACCACACACACCCCACACCTACCACACACACCCCTACCACACACACACTTACCACACACCACTACCACCACCCTACCACACCTACCACACCCCACACCCTACCACACCCCTACCACACCCTACCACACACACCCTACCACACCTCTACCACCCTACCACACACCCTACACACCCTACCACACACACCCCTACCACACCACCCCTACCACACACCTCCCTACACACCCCTACCACACTCTACCACACACACCCTACCACACCCTGCGCCCTGCCACCCCTGCCACACACCCTACCACACACGCCCTGCCACACCCCCCTGCACACACTCCTACCACACACACCCTCCCACACACACCCTACCACACACACCCTGCCACACACCTGCTACCCACGCCCTCCTACCACACACACACTTACCACCACTGCCCCCTGCCACACCCACACCTACCACACCCCCTACCACACTTACCACACCACCCTACCACACCCCCACACCCTACCACTGCCACACACACCCTACCCACACTCTCCCCACACACCCCTCCACACACACACCCTACCACACACACACCCTGCCACACACCCTACGCACACTGCCACACACACCCTGCCACACACCTACCACACACACCCTACCACACACACTCCTACCACACACACCCTACCACACACACCCTACCACACACACTACCACACCACCTACCACACACTACCACACACACCCTACCACACACACCCTACCACACTACCACACCCTACCACACACCCTACCACACCCTACACTGCCACACACACTTACCACACCCTACCACACACACCCTACCACACCCTACCACACCTGTGTACCCTACCAAACCCTACCACACACACCCTACCACACCCTGCCACACACTACCACGCACACACACTACCACGTGTGTATTTGTTGTTACACGCCCTACCACACACACCCTACCACACCCTACCACACCCTACCAACACATACCCTACCACACTTGTTAACGTGTGTACCACACACCCTGTGTATTTGTGTTAACGGTGTACCAACACACACACTGCCACATTTGCCCACTGTTAACGTGTGTATTTGTTGTTACCGTGTGTATTTGTTGTTAACACACCACTACCACACACACCCTTGGTGTTACCCACACACACCCTTGTTACACCCCTACCACACACCACCACACCCCCTACCACACACCCTACCCCTACATTTGTTGTTACACCCTACCACACCCCTACCACACCCTACCACACACACCCTACCACACATTTGTTGCCTTAACACACCCTACCACACACCCTACCACACCCCTGTTACACACCCCTGCCATTTGCACACCCCTGTTTTACCACACCCCTTACCACACACACCCTGCCACACCCTCCCACACACACCCTGTTGTTAACACCCTGTGTACACCACACCCCTGTTGCCACACCACACCCCTGCCACCACACCCTGTGCTTGTTGTTAACGTGTGTTTGTTGTTAACGTGTGTATTTGCTGTGTGTGTTTGTTGTTAACGTGTGTATTTGTTGTTAACGTGTGTATTTGTTGTTAACGTGTGTATTTGTTGTTAACGTGTGTGTTTGTTGTTAACGTGTGTATTTGTTGTTAACGTGTGTATTTGTTGTTAACGTGTGTGTTTGTTGTTAACGTGTGTGTTTGTTGTTAACGTGTGTATTTGTTGTTAACGTGTGTGTTTGTTGTTAACGTGTGTGTTTGTTGTTAACGTGTGTGTTTGTTGTTAACGTGTGTGTTTGTTGTTAACGTGTGTGTTTGTTGTTAACGTGTGTGTTTGTTGTTAACGTGTGTATTTGTTGTTAACGTGTGTATTTGTTGTTTAACGTGTGTGTAACGTGTGTATTTGTTGTTAACGTGTGTATTTGTTGTTAACGTGTGTGTGTTTGTTGTTAACGTGTGTTTGTTGTTAACGTGTGTGTTTGTTGTTAACGTGTGTATTTGTTGTTAACGTGTGTATTTGTTGTTAACGTGTGTATTTGTTGTTAACGTGTGTATTTGTTGTTAACGTGTGTATTTGTTGTTAACGTGTGTGTTTGTTGTTGACGTGTGTATTTGTTGTTAACGTGTGTGTTTGTTGTTAACGTGTGTATTTGTTGTTAACGTGTGTATTTGTTGTTAACGTGTGTATTTGTTGTTAACGTGTGTATTTATTGTTAACGTGTGTATTTGTTGTTAACGTGTGTATTTGTTGTTAACGTGTGTATTTATTGTTAACGTGTGTATTTATTGTTAACGTGTGTATTTGTTGTTAACGTGTGTATTTGTTGTTAACGTGTGTATTTGTTGTTAACGTGTGTATTTGTTGTTAACGTGTGTATTTGTTGTTAACGTGTGTATTTGTTGTTAACGTGTGTATTTGTTGTTAACGTGTGTATTTGTTGTTAACGTGTGTATTTGTTGTTAACGTGTGTATTTGTTGTTAACGTGTGTATTTGTTGTTAACGTGTGTATTTGTTGTTAACGTGTGTGTTTGTTGTTAACGTGTGTATTTGTTGTTAACGTGTGTATTTGTTGTTAACGTGTGTATTTGTTGTTAACGTGTGTATTTGTTGTTAACGTGTGTATTTTTTGTTAACGTGTGTGTTTGTTGTTAACGTGTGTATTTGTTGTTAACGTGTGTGTTTGTTGTTAACGTGTGTATTTGTTGTTAACGTGTGTGTTTGTTGTTAACGTGTGTGTTTGTTGTTAACGTGTGTATTTGTTGTTAACGTGTGTATTTGTTGTGTTGTTAACGTGTGTATTTGTTGTTAACGTGTGTGTTTGTTGTTAACGTGTGTGTTAACGTTTTTGTTGTTAACGTGTGTGTTTGTTGTTAACGTGTGTATTTGTTGTTAACGTGTGTATTTGTTGTTAACGTGTGTATTTGTTGTTAACGTGTGTATTTGTTGTTAACGTGTGTTTGTTGTTAACGTGTGTATTTGTTGTTAACGTGTGTATTTGTTGTTAACGTGTATTTGTTGTTAACGTGTGTGTTTGTTGTTAACGTGTGTATTTGTTGTTAACGTGTGTATTTGTTGTTAACGTGTGTATTTGTTGTTAACGTGTGTATTTGGTGTTAACGTGTGTATTTGTTGTTAACGTGTGTATTTGTTGTTAACGTGTGTATTTGTTGTTAACGTGTGTATTTGTTGTTAACGTGTGTATTTGTTGTTAACGTGTGTATTTGTTGTTAACGTGTGTGTTAACGTGTGTATTTGTTGTTAACGTGTGTATTTGTTGTTAACGTGTGTATTTGTTGTTAACGTGTGTGTTTGTTGTTAACGTGTGTATTTGTTGTTAACGTGTGTATTTGTTGTTAACGTGTGTGTTTGTTGTTAACGTGTGTATTTGTTGTTAACGTGTGTATTTGTTGTTAACGTGTGTATTTGTTGTTAACGTGTGTATTTGTTGTTAACGTGTGTGTTTGTTGTTAACGTGTGTATTTGTTGTTAACGTGTGTATTTGTTGTTAACGTGTGTATTTGTTGTTAACGTGTGTATTTGTTGTTAACGTGTGTATTTGTTGTTAACGTGTGTATTTGTTGTTAACGTGTGTGTTTGTTGTTAACGTGTGTATTTGTTGTTAACGTGTGTGTTTGTTGTTAACGTGTGTGTTTGTTGTTACGTGTGTATTTGTTGTTAACGTGTGTATTTGTTGTTAACGTGTGTATTTGTTGTTAACGTGTGTATTTGTTGTTAACGTGTGTATTTGTTGTTAACGTGTGTATTTGTTGTTAACGTGTGTGTTTGTTGTTAACGTGTGTATTTGTTGTTAACGTGTGTGTTTGTTGTTAACGTGTGTATTTGTTGTTAACGTGTGTATTTGTTGTTAACGTGTGTATTTGTTGTTAACGTGTGTATTTGTTGTTAACGTGTGTATTTGTTGTTAACGTGTGTGTTTGTTGTTAACGTGTGTATTTGTTGTTTTGTTTGTTAACGTGTGTGTTTGTTGTTAACGTGTGTATTTGTTGTTAACGTGTGTGTTTGTTTGTTGTGTTAACGTGTCTATTTGTTTGTTAACGTGTGTGTTTTGTTGTTAACGTGTGTATTTGTTGTTAACGTGTGTGTTTGTTGTTAACGTGTGTGTTTGTTGTTAACGTGTGTATTTGTTGTTAACGTGTGTATTTGTTGTTAACGTGTGTGTTTGTTGTTAACGTGTGTATTTGTTGTTAACGTGTGTGTTTGTTGTTAACGTGTGTGTTAACGTGTGTATTTGTTGTTAACGTGTGTGTTTGTTGTTAACGTGTGTATTTGTTGTTAACGTGTGTATTTGTTGTTAGTGTGTGTATTTGTTGTTAACGTGTGTATTTGTTGTTAACGTGTGTATTTGTTGTTAACGTGTGTATTTGTTGTTAACGTGTGTATTTGTTGTTAACGTGTGTATTTGTTGTTAACGTGTGTATTTGTTGTTAATGTGTGTGTGTTTGTTGTTAACGTGTGTATTTGTTGTTAACGTGTGTATTTGTTGTTAACGTGTGTATTTGTTGTTAACGTGTGTTTTGTTGTTAACGTGTGTATTTGTTGTTAACGTGTGTATTTGTTGTTAACGTGTGTGTTTGTTGTTAACGTGTGTATTTGTTGTTAACGTGTGTATTTGTTGTTAACGTGTGTATTTGTTGTTAACGTGTGTATTTGTTGTTAACGTGTGTATTTGTTGTTAACGTGTGTATTTGTTGTTAACGTGTGTATTTGTTGTTAACGTGTGTATTTGTTGTTAACGTGTGTATTTGTTGTTAACGTGTGTATTTGTTGTTAACGTGTGTATTTGTTGTTAACGTGTGTGTTTTATTGTTAACGTGTGTATTTGTTGTTAACGTGTGTTTTGTTGTTAACGTGTGTATTTGTTGTTAACGTGTGTATTTGGTGTTAACGTGTGTATTTGTTGTTAACGTGTGTATTTGTTGTTAACGTGTGTATTTGTTGTTAATGTGTATTTGTTGTTAACGTGTGTGTTTATTGTTAACGTGTGTATTTGTTGTTAACGTGTGTATTTGTTGTTAACGTGTGTTTGTTAACGTGTGTATTTGTTGTTAACGTGTGTATTTGTTTGTTAAACGTGTGTATTTGTTGTTAACGTGTGTGTTTGTTGTTAACGTGTGTATTTGTTGTTAACATGTGTTTGTTGTTAACGTGTGTATTTGTTGTTAACGTGTGTATTTGTTGTTAACGTGTGTGTTTGTTGTTAACGTGTGTATTTGTTGTTAACGTGTGTGTTTGTTGTTAACGTGTGTGTTTTGTTGTTAACGTGTGTATTTGTTGTTAACGTGTGTGTTTGTTGTTAACGTGTTTGTTAACGTGTATTTGTTGTTAACGTGTGTATTTGTTGTTAACGTGTGTATTTGTTGTTAACGTGTGTGTTTGTTGTTAACGTGTGTATTTGTTGTTAACGTGTGTGTTTTGTTGTTAACGTGTGTATTTGTTGTTAACGTGTGTATTTGTTGTTAACGTGTGTATTTGTTGTTAACGTGTGTGTTTGTTGTTAACGTGTGTTAATGTTGTGTATTTGTTGTTAACGTGTGTGTTTGTTGTTAACGTGTGTGTTAACGTGTGTATTTGTTGTTAACGTGTGTATTTGTTGTTAACGTGTGTATTTGTTGTTAACGTGTGTATTTGTTGTTAACGTGTGTATTTGTTGTTAACGTGTGTGTTAACGTGTGTTGTTGTTAACGTGTGTGTTTGTTGTTAACGTGTGTATTTGTTGTTAACGTGTGTATTTGTGTTTTGTTAACGTGTGTATTTGTTGTTAACGTGTGTGTTTGTTGTTAACGTGTATTTGTTGTTAACGTGTGTATTTGTTGTTAACGTGTGTATTTGTTGTTAACGTGTGTATTTGTTGTTAACGTGTGTGTTTGTTGTTAACGTGTGTATTTGTTGTTAACGTGTGTGTTTGTTGTTAACGTGTGTATTTGTTGTTAACGTGTGTATTTGTTGTTAACGTGTGTATTTGTTGTTAACGTGTGTGTTAACGTGTGTATTTGTTGTTAACGTGTGTTGTTAACGTGTTGTTGTTAACGTGTGTATTTGTTGTTAACGTGTGTATTTGTTGTTAACGTGTGTGTATTTGTTGTTAACGTGTGTATTTGTTGTTAACGTGTGTATTTGTTGTTAACGTGTGTGTTTGTTGTTAACGTGTGTATTTGTTGTTAACGTGTGTATTTGTTGTTAACGTGTGTATTTGTTAACGTGTGTGTTTGTTGTTAACGTGTGTATTTGTTGTTAACGTGTGTATTTGTTGTTAACGTGTGTATTTGTTGTTAACGTGTGTATTTGTTGTTAACGTGTGTTTTGTTGTTAACGTGTGTGTATTTGTTGTTAACGTGTGTATTTGTTTGTTAACGTGTGTATTTGTTGTTAACGTGTGTTTGTTGTTAACGTGTGTATTTGTTGTTAATGTGTGTGTTTATTGTTAACGTGTGTGTTTGTTGTTAACGTGTGTGTTTATTGTTAACGTGTGTATTTGTTGTTAACGTGTGTGTAACGTTGTTTTGTTAACGTGTGTATTTGTTGTTAACGTGTGTATTTGTTGTTAACGTGTGTATTTGTTGTTAACGTGTGTATTTGTTGTTAACGTGTGTATTTGTTGTTAACGTGTGTATTTGTTGTTAACGTGTGTGTTTGTTGTTAACGTGTGTATTTGTTGTTAACGTGTGTGTTTTTTGTTAACGTGTGTTATTTGTTGTTAACGTGTGTATTTGTTGTTAACGTGTGTATTTGTTGTTAACGTGGTGTTTTGTTGTTAACGTGTGTATTTGTTGTTAACGTGTGTGTTTGTTGTTAACGTGTGTATTTGTTTAACGTTATTTGTTGTTAACGTGTGTATTTGTTGTTAACGTGTGTATTTGTTGTTAACGTGTGTGTTTGTTGTTAACGTGTGTATTTGTTGTTAACGTGTGTGTTTGTTGTTAACGTGTGTATTTGTTGTTAACGTGTGTATTTGTTGTTAACGTGTGTGTTTGTTGTTAACGTGTGTATTTGTTGTTAACGTGTGTGTTTGTTGTTAACGTTTGTTGTTAACGTGTGTATTTGTTGTTAACGTGTGTGTTTGTTGTTTAACGTGTGTGTTTGTTGTTAACGTGTGTATTTGTTGTTAACGTGTGTGTTTGTTGTTAACGTGTGTATTTGTTGTTAACGTGTGTATTTGTTGTTAACGTGTGTATTTGTTGTTAACGTGTGTATTTGTTGTTAACGTGTGTGTTTGTTGTTAACGTGTGTATTTGTTGTTAACGTGTGTATTTGTTGTTAACGTGTGTATTTGTTGTTAACGTGTTAACGTGTGTGTTTGTTGTTAACGTGTGTATTTGTTGTTAACGTGTTAATGTGTGTTTGTTGTTAACGTGTGTATTTGTTGTTAACGTGTGTATTTGGTGTTAACGTGTGTATTTGTTGTTAACGTGTAACGTGTGTATTTGTTGTTAACGTGTGTGTTAACGTGTGTATTTGTTGTTAACGTGTGTATTTGTTGTTAACGTGTGTATTTGTTGTTAACGTGTGTATTAACGTGTGTATTTGTTGTTAACGTGTGTATTTGTTGTTAACGTGTATTTGTTGTTAACGTGTGTATTTGTTGTTAACGTGTGTGTTTGTTGTTAACGTGTGTATTTGTTGTTAACGTGTGTATTTGTTGTTAACGTGTGTTTTGTTGTTAACGTGTGTATTTGTTGTTAACGTGTGTATTTGTTGTTAACGTGTGTATTTGTTGTTAACGTGTGTTTGTTGTTAACGTGTGTATTTGTTGTTAACGCGTGTGTGTTAACGTATTTGTTGTTAACGTGTGTATTTGTTGTTAACGTGTGTATTTGTTGTTAACGTGTGTATTTGTTAACGTGTAACGTGTGTTTTGTTGTTAACGTGTGTGTTGTTATGTTGTTGTTAACGTGTGTATTTGTTGTTAACGTGTGTGTTAACGTGTGTATTTGTTGTTAACGTGTGTATTTGTTGTTAACGTGTGTGTATTTGTTGTTAACGTGTGTGTTTATTGTTAACGTGTGTTATTTGTTGTTAACGTGTGTGTATTTGTTGTTAACGTGTGTATTTGTTGTTAACGTGTGTATTTGTTGTTAACGTGTATTTGTTGTTAACGTGTGTATTTGTTGTTAACGTGTGTATTTGTTGTTAACGTGTATGTTAAACGTGTTAACGTGTGTATTTGTTGTTAACGTGTGTATTTGTTGTTAACGTGTGTATTTGTTGTTAACGTGTGTATTTGTGTGTTAACGTGTGTATTTGTTGTTAACGTGTGTGTTTGTTGTTAACGTGTGTATTTGTTGTTAACGTGTGTATTTGTTGTTAACGTGTGTGTTTGTTGTTAATGTGTGTTTGTTAACGTGTATTTGTTAACGTGTGTATTTGTTGTTAACGTGTTAACGTGTGTATTTGTTGTTAACGTGTGTATTTGTTGTTAACGTAACGCATTTGTTAACGTGTGTTTATTGTTAACGTGTGTATTTGTTGTTAACGTGTGTATTTGTGTTAACGTGTGTATTTGTTGTTAACGTGTGTGTTAATGTTAACGTTAACGTGTGTATTTGTTGTTAACGTGTGTATTTGTTGTTAACGTGTGTATTTGGTGTTAACGTGTTGTTAATTTGTGTTGTTAACGTGTGTATTTGGTGTTAACGTGTGTATTTGTTGTTAACGTGTGTTAACGTTTTTGTTGTTAACGTGTGTATTTGTTGTTAACGTGTGTGTGTTTAACGTGTGTATTTGGTGTTAACGTGTGTATTTGTTGTTAACGTGTGTATTTGTTGTTAACGTGTGTATTTGTTGTTAACGTGTGTGTTTGTTGTTAACGTGTGTATTTGTTGTTAACGTGTGTATTTGTTGTTAACGTGTGTATTTGTTGTTAACGTGTGTATTTGTTGTTAACGTGTGTATTTGTTGTTAACGTGTGTATTTGTTGTTAACGTGTGTATTTGTTGTTAACGTGTGTGTATTTGTTGTTAACGTGTGTATTTGTTGTTAACGTGTGTTTGTTTAACGTGTGTTATTTGTTGTTAACGTGTGTATTTGTTGTTAACGTGTGTGTTTGTTGTTAACGTGTGTATTTGTTGTTAACGTGTTTGTGTTAACGTGTGTATTTGTTGTTAACGTGTGTATTTGTTGTTAATGTGTGTATTTGTTGTTAACGTGTGTATTTGTTGTTAACGTATTTGTTGTTAACGTGTGTATTTGTTGTTAACGTGTGTATTTGGTGTTAACGTGTGTGTTAACGTGTGTATTTGTTAACGTGTGTATTTGTTAACATGTGTATTTGTTGTTAACGTGTGTATTTGTTGTTAACGTGTGTATTTGTTGTTAACGTGTGTGTTTGTTGTTAACGTGTGTATTTGTTGTTAACGTGTATTTGTGTTAACGTGTGTATTTGTTGTTAACGTGTGTGTTTGTTGTTAACGTGTGTATTTGTTGTTAACGTGTGTATTTGTTGTTAACGTGTGTATTTGTTGTTAACGTGTGTATTTGTTGTTAACGTGTGTGTTAACGTGTGTATTTGTTGTTAACGTGTGTATTTGTTGTTAATTTGTTGTTAACGTGTGTATTTGTTGTTAACGTGTGTATTTGTTGTTAACGTGTGTATTTGTTGTTAACGTGTGTGTTTGTTGTTAACGTGTGTATTTGTTGTTAACGTGTGTATTTGTTGTTAACGTGTGTATTTGTTGTTAACGTGTGTGTTGTTAACGTGTATTTGTTGTTAACGTGTGTATTTGTTGTTAACGTGTGTATTTGTTGTTAACGTGTGTGTTTATTTGTTAACGTGTGTATTTGTTGTTAACGTGTGTGTTAACGTGTGTATTTGTTGTTAACGTGTGTGTTTGTTGTTAACGTGTGTATTTGTTGTTAACGTGTGTGTTTGTTGTTAACGTGTGTATTTGTTGTTAACGTGTGTATTTGTTGTTAACGTGTATTTGTTGTTAACGTGTGTATTTGTTGTTAACGTGTGTATTTGTTGTTAACGTGTGTATTTGTTGTTAACGTGTGTATTTGTTGTTAACGTGTGTGTTTGTTGTTAACGTGTGTATTTGTTGTTAACGTGTGTGTTAACGTTTATTTGTTGTTAATGTGTGTTTGTATGTTAACGTGTTATTTGTTGTTGCGTGTGTATTTGTTTGTTAACGTGTGTATTTGTTGTTAACGTGTGTATTTGTTGTTAACGTGTGTGTTTGTTGTTAACGTGTGTATTTGTTAACGTGTGTATTTGTTGTTGACGTGTGTGTTTTGTTGTTAACGTGTGTATTTGTTGTTAACGTGTATTTGTTAACGTGTGTATTTGTTGTTAACGTGTGTATTTGTTGTTAACGTGTGTATTTGTTGTTAACGTGTGTATTTTGCTTGTTAACGTGTGTATTTGTTGTTAACGTGTGTGTTTATTGTTAACGTGTGTATTTGTTGTTAACGTGTGTATTTGTTGTTAACGTGTGTTTGTTGTTAACGTGTGTATTTGTTGTTAACGTGTGTATTTATTGTTAACGTGTGTATTTGTTGTTAACGTGTGTGTTTGTTGTGTATTTGTTGTTGCGTGTGTGTTAACGTGTGTATTTGTTGTTAACGTGTGTGTTTGTTGTTAACGTGTGTATTTGTTGTTAACGTGTGTGTTTGTTGTTAACGTGTGTATTTGTTGTTAACGTGTGTATTTGTTGTTAACGTGTGTATTTGTTGTTAACGTGTGTATTTGTTGTTAACGTGTGTTTTGTTGTTAACGTGTGTATTTGTTGTTAACGTGTGTATTTGTTAACGTGTGTATTTGTTGTTAACGTGTGTGTTTGTTGTTAACGTGTGTGTATTTGTTGTTAACGTGTGTGTGTGTTTTGTTGTTAACGTGTGTGTTTGTTGTTAACATGTGTGTTTTGTTGTTAACGTGTGTATTTGTTGTTAACGTGTGTGTTTGTTGTTAACGTGTGTGTTTGTTGTTAATGTGTGTGTTGTTAACGTATGTATTTGTTGTTGTGTGTATTTGTGTGTTTATTGTTAACGTGTGTATTTGTTGTTAACGTGTGTATTTGTTGTTAACGTGTGTATTTTAACGTGTTGTTGTTAACGTGTGTATTTGTTGTTAACGTGTGTATTTGTTGTTAACGTGTGTTTTATTGTTAACGTGTGTATTTGTTGTTAACGTGTGTATTTGTTGTTAACGTGTGTATTTGTTGTTAACGTGTGTATTTGTTGTTAACGTGTGTATTTGGTGTTAACGTGTGTATTTGTTGTTAACGTGTGTATTTGGTGTTAACGTGTGTATTTGGTGTTAACGTGTGTATTTGGTGTTAACGTGTGTATTTGTTGTTAATGTGTGTATTTGTTTGTTAATGTGTGTATTTGTTGTTAACGTGTGTGTTTGTTGTTAACGTGTGTATTTGTTGTTAATGTGTGTATTTTGTTTGTTAAACGTGTGTATTTGTTGTTAACGTTGATGTGTATTTGTTGTTAATGTGTGTATTTGGTGTTAACGTGTGTATTTGTTGTTAACGTGTGTGTTTGTTGTTAACGTGTGTATTTGTTGTTAACGTGTGTATTTGTTGTTAACGTGTGTGTTAACGTGTGTATTTGTTGTTAACGTGTGTATTTGTTGTTAACGTGTGTATTTGTTTGTTAACGTGTGTATTTGTTGTTAACGTGTGTATTTGTTGTTAACGTGTGTATTTGTTGTTAATGTGTGTATTTGTGTTAACGTGTGTGTTTGTTGTTAACGTGTGTATTTGTTGTTAACGTGTGTATTTGTTGTTACGTGTGTGTATTTGTTGTTAACGTGTGTGTTTTTGTTAACGTGTGTATTTGTTGTTAACGTGTGTGTTAACGTGTGTGTTAACGTGTGTGTTTGTTGTTAACGTGTGTATTTGTTGTTAACGTGTGTATTTGTTGTTAACGTGTGTATTTGTTGTTAACGTGTGTGTTAACGTGTGTATTTGTTGTTAGCGTGTGTGTTAACGTGTATTTGTTGTTAACGTGTGTATTTGTTTGTTAACGTGTGTTTATTGTTAACATGTGTATTTGTTGTTAACGTGTGTATTTGTTGTTAACGTGTGTATTTGTTGTTAACGTGTGTATTTGTTGTTAACGTGTGTATTTGTTGTTAACGTGTGTATTTGTTGTTAACGTGTATTTGTTGTTAACGTGTGTTTTATTGTTAACGTGTGTATTTGTTGTTAACGTGTGTGTTAACGTGTGTATTTGTTGTTAACGTGTGTGTTTGTTGTTAACGTGTGTATTTGTTGTTAACGTGTGTATTTGTTGTTAACGTGTGTATTTGTTGTTAACGTGTGTGTTAACGTGTGTATTTGTTGTTAACATGTGTATTTGTTGTTAACGTGTGTATTTGTTGTTAACGTGTGTATTTGTTGTTAACGTGTGTATTTGTTGTTAACGTGTGTATTTGTTGTTAACGTGTGTATTTGTTGTTAACGTGTGTGTATTTGTTGTTAACGTGTATTTGTTGTTAACGTGTGTATTTGTTAACGTGTGTATTTGTTGTTAATGTGTGTATTTGGTGTTAACGTGTGTATTTGTTGTTAATGTGTATTTGTTGTTAACGTGTATTTGTTGTTAACGTGTTTTGTTGTTAACGTGTGTATTTGTTGTTAATGTGTGTATTTGGTGTTAACGTAATGTATTTGTTGTTAATGTGTATTTGGTGTTAACGTGTGTATTTGTTGTTAACGTGTGTATTTGTTGTTAACGTGTGTATTTGTTGTTAACGTGTGAATTTGTTGTTGCGGTGTGTATTTGTTGTTAACGTGTGTATTTGTTGTTAACGTGTGTATTTGTTGTTAACGTGTGTGTGTAACGTTGTGTTTGTTGTTAACATGTGTATTTATTGTTAACGTGTGTATTTGTTGTTAACGTGTGTGTTTGTTGTTAACGTGTGTATTTGTTGTTAACGTGTGTATTTGTTGTTAACGTGTGTATTTGTTGTTAACGTGTGTATTTTGTTGTTAACGTGTGTGTTGTTGTTAACGTGTGTATTTATTTCATTAATGTGTGTATTTGAATTGTTAACGTGTGTATTTATTAATGTGTGTATTTGTTGTTAACGTGTGTATTTGTTGTTAACGTGTGTATTTGTTGTTAACGTGTGTATTTGTTGTTAATGTGTGTATTTGGTGTTAACGTGTGTATTTGTTGTTAATGTGTGTATTTGTGTTAACGTATTTGTTGTTACCGTGTGTGTGTTAACGTGTGTATTTGTTGTTAATGTGTGTGTTAACGTGTGTATTTGTTGTTAACGTGTGTATTTGTTGTTAACGTGTGTATTTGTTGTTAACGTGTGTATTTGCTGTTAACGTGTGAATTTGTTGTTAACGTGTGTATTTGTTGTTAACGTGTATTTGTTGTTAACGTGTGTATTTGTTGTTAACGTGTGTGTGTTAACGTGTGTATTTGTTGTTAATGTGTGTATTTGTTGTTAACGTGTGTATTTGTTGTTAACGTGTGTATTTAGCGTTGTTAACGTGTGTATTTGTTGCGTGTGTGTTAACGTGTGTATTTGTTGTTAACGTGTGTATTTGTTGTTGCCGTGTGTATTTGTTGTTAACGTGTGTGTTTGTTCTTAACGTGTCCTCGCAGCGGGCTCTGTACCAGTCGTCCACAGCGATGAGAACCACGTCAGACGGTCAGTCACAAGTGTCTAGTGGTCAGGCGTGTGGAGTGCGAAACCATGACTCTGACGTTGCGTCGCTACGCCGACAGCCAAGACCTGTACTACCTGGCCGGGACATACGAACCCACCACGGGTATGATCTACAACACGGACGGAGTCCCCATCATCTGATGGACGACACGCTAACGACACCAGACCCTGACCTTGACCCGACCAACGCCAAGGTCGATCCGGTCAACTCATAACGTTTGATCCAGCGAG
>NW_026287223.1:705000-718709 GCF_023373465.1 Oncorhynchus keta | reverse complement strand
TTTAAAAAGGAAGAGTTGAAGCTAGCAGTCGTTCCCTCCATTTTAAAAAGTCAAATCCTTTCAGAAGAACCAGTTAACGGTTTACATTTTATTTGACATCCAGGTATTTTTCACAAATACAGTATTTTTTTGTCCCACATTGTCTCCCGGTTACTTCTTTCACTGCAGGTGTCTCGTATACCGTAAGCTTAGCACAGTCCTCTTCCTGAGCACCTTCTTCTGACCCCACACCTCTCTTCACCCTATGAGAACAAAACAACTGACAATTAATTATCAGACACATTCTGGATTTCTTCATGCCCTAAATGTTCAAATCTCCGTCGTACTTTTCCATCGATGGTGAAATGTCTTTACCGTGTAGATATCTCCTTCGTGTTGTTGGGAGAAAAACCAATCCAGGCTACATCCAAATTCTTAGCACGGACCACTTCAAGGAGAAAGTCCTAGTGATGAACAATAACATAAATGGTAGTATCAGACTTGGTTTTCTCTTCTTCATATTTGGCCTCTTAGAATGTGATCTCGCTGACTGATGCTCAGTCACACACACAGGCAAAACACACAGGCAAAACACACACCGTAGACACAGGCAACACACACACCGTACACACAGGCAAAACACACAGGCAAAACACACAGGCAAAACACACAGGCAAAACACACACCGTACACACAGGCAACACACACACCGTACACACAGGCAAAACACACAGGCAAAACACACAGGCAACACACACACCGTACACACAGGCAAAACACACAGGCAAAACACACACCGTACACACAGGCAAAACACACAGGCAAAACACACAGGCAAAACACACAGGCAAAACACACAGGCAAAACACAAAAACACACAGGCAACACAGGCAAAACACACAGGCAAAACACACACCGTACACACAGGCAAAACACACACCGTACACACAGGCAAAACACAGGCAAAACACACACCGTACACACAGGCAAAACACACAGGCAAAACACACACCGTACACACAGGCAAAACCGTACACACAGGCAAAACACACAGGCAAAACACAAAACACAGGCAAAACACACAGGCAAAACACACAGGCAAAACACACACAGGCAACACACACAGGCAAAACACACACACCGTACACACAGGCAACACACACAGGCAAAACACACACCGTACACACAGGCAACACACACCGCACACACAGGCAAAACACACACAGGCAAAACACACACCTCTTCGTCTTTGCTGTTTATGGTCACCAGGTCCAATCCCTTCCGTTGGCAGTAAAGTCTGCTCTCACCCCAGGACGTGGTCTCAGTAGAGATGTAGTACAAACTGGAGTTGATATACTTCCACCCTTCTGTAGACAGATTAGATAGAGAGTAGAGATTAGATACAGAGTAGAGAGTAGGAGATTAGATAGATATTAGGAGATTAGATACAGAGTAGAGAGTAGGAGATTAGAGAGAGATTAGGAGATTAGAGAGAGAGTAGGAGATTAGATAGAGTAGGAGATTAGATAGAGAGTAGGAGATTAGAGAGAGATTAGGAGATTAAATACAGAGTAGAGAGTAGAGATTAAATAGAGTAGAGAGTAGGAGATTAGATAGAGATTAGGAGATTAGAAGATTAGATAGAGATGAGGAGATTAGATAGAGAGTAGAAGATTAGATACAGAGTAGAGAGTAGGAGATTAGATAGAGAGTAGGAGATTAGATAGAGATGTAGTACAAACTGGAGTTGATATACTTCCATCCTTCTGAAGACAGATTAGGAGATTAGATAGAGAGTAGGAGATTAGATAGAGAGTAGAGATTAGATGGAGAGTAGAGAGTAGGAGATTAGATAGAGAGTAGAGTAGGAGATTAGATAGAGATTAGATACAGAGTAGAGAGTAGGAGATCAGATAGAGATTATATACAGAGTAGAGAGTAGGAGATTAGATAGAGAGTAGGAGATTATATACAGAGTAGAGAGTAGAATACTTGTCACAAATATAGCAAAAGAAACATGACAACTTTTTTTTTCAAATAAACAAGTGATCATGAAATACAATTACTAGACTGGTAGGGGGTTTAGGTGTGGTAGGGTGTTTAGGTGTGGTAGGGTGTTTAGGTGTGGTAGGGTGTTTAGGTCTGGTAGGGTGTTTAGGTGTGGTAGGGTGTTTAGGTGTGGTAGGAGGTTTAGGTGTGGTAGGAGGTTTAGGTGTGGTAGGAGGTTTAGGTGTGGTAGGGGTTTAGGTGTGGTAGGGTGTTTAGGTGTGGTAGGGTGTTTAGGTGTGGTAGGGGTGTGGTAGGAGAGTTAGGTGTGGTAGGAGGTTTAGGTGTGGTAGGAGGTTTAGGTGTGGTAGGAGGTTTAGGTGTGGTAGGTCATTTAGGTTTAGGTGGTAGGGTGTTTAGGTGTGGTAGGAGTGTTTAGGTGTGGTGTGGTAGGAGGTTTAGGTTTAGTGTGGTAGGAGGTTTAGGTGTGGTAGGAGGTTTAGGTGTTTAGGTGTGGTAGGGTTTAGGTGTGGTAGGGTGTTTAGGTGTGGTAGGAGGTTTAGGTGTGGTAGGTGTGGTAGGAGGTTTAGGTGTGGTAGGAGGTTTAGGTGTGGTGGGGTGTTTAGGTGTGGTAGGGGTTTAGGTGGGTGTTTAGGTGTGGTAGGGGTTTAGGTGTGGTGTTTAGGTTTAGGTGTGGTAGGTGTTTAGGTGTGGTAGGGGGTGTTTAGGTGTGGTAGGGGGTTTAGGTGTGGTAGGGGTTTAGGTGTGGTGGGGTGTTTAGGTGTGGTGGGGTGTTTAGGTGTGGTAGGGGTTTAGGTGTGGTAGGAGGTTTAGGTGTGGTGGGAGGTTTAGGTGTGGTGGGAGGTTTAGGTGTGGTGGGAGGTTTAGGTGTGGTGGGAGGTTTAGGTGTGGTAGGAGGTTTAGGTGTGGTAGGAGGTTTAGGTGTGGTAGGGGTTTAGGTGTGGTGGGAGGTTTAGGTGTGGTAGGGGTTTAGGTGTGGTAGGGTGTTTAGGTGTGGTAGGGGTTTAGGTGTGGTAGGGTGTTTAGGTGTGGTTTAGGGGGTTTTTAGGTGTGGTAGGGGTTTAGGTGTGGTGGGGTGTTTAGGTGTGGTAGGGTGTTTAGGTGTGGTAGGAGTTTAGGTGTGGTAGGGGTTTAGGTGTGGTGTGGGGTTTAGGTGTGGTAGGAGGTTTAGGTGTGGTAGGGTGTTTAGGTGTGGTGGGGTGTTTAGGTGTGGTAGGGGTTTTTAGGTGTGGTAGGGGTGTTTAGGTGTGGTAGGGGTTTTAGGTGTGGTGGGGTGTTTAGGTGTGGTGGGTGTTTAGGTGTGGTAGGAGGGTGTTTAGGTGTGGTTTAGGTGTGTTTAGGTGTGGTGGGGTGGGAGGTTTAGGTGTGGTGGTGTTTAGGTGTGGTAGGGTGGTTTAGGTGTGGTAGGGTTTAGGTTTAGGTGTTTAGGTGGTGGAGGTTTAGGTGTGGTAGGAGGTTTTAGGTGTGGTAGGAGGTTTAGGTGTGGTAGGGGGTTTAGGTGTGGTGGGAGGTTTAGGTGTGGTAGGGGTTTAGGTGTGGTGGGGTGTTTAGGTGTGGTAGGGTAGGAGGTTTAGGTGTGGTAGGAGGTTTAGGTGTGGTGGGAGGTTTAGGTGTGGTAGGGGTTTAGGTTTAGGTGTGGTGGAGGTTTAGGTGTGGTGGGGTGTTTAGGTGTGGTTTAGGTGTGGTAGGAGGTTAGGTGTGGTAGGGGTTTAGGTGTGGTAGGGTGTTTAGGTGGTGGGGGTTTAGGTGTTTAGGTGTGGTAGGGGTTTAGGTGTGGTGTGGGGGGTTTAGGTGTGGTAGGGTGTTTAGGTGTGGTAGGGTGTTTAGGTGTGGTGGGTGTTTAGGTGTGGTAGGGTGTTTAGGTGTGTGGGGTGTTTAGGTGTGGTGGGTGTTTAGGTGTGGTGGGGTTTAGGTGTGGTAGGGGTTTAGGTGTGGTAGGGGTTTAGGTGTGGTAGGGGGTTTAGGTGTGGTGGGGTGTTTAGGTGTGGTTTTTAGGTGTGGTAGGGGTTTAGGTGTGGTGGGGTTTAGGTGTGGTAGGGTGTTTAGGTGTGGTTGTTTAGGTGTGGTAGGGGGTTTAGGTGTGGTAGGGTGTTTAGGTGTGGTAGGGTGTTTAGGTGTGGTGGGGGTTTAGGTGTGGTGGGGTGTTTAGGTGTGGTAGGGTGTTTAGGTGTTAGGTGTGGGTGTGGTAGGGGTTTAGGTGTGGTAGGGGTTTAGGTGTGGTAGGGGTTTAGGTGTGGTAGGGGTTTAGGTGTGGTGGGGTGTTTAGGTGTGGTAGGGGTGTTTAGGTGTGGTAGGTGTGTTTAGGTGTGGTAGGGTGTTTAGGTGTGGTAGGGGTTTAGGTGTGGTAGGGGTTTAGGTGTGGTAGGGGTTTAGGTGTGGTAGGGTGTTTAGGTGTGGTTGTTTAGGTGTGGTGGGGGTTTAGGTGTGGTTTAGGGTGGTTTTAGGTGTGGTGGGGGTTTAGGTGTGGTAGGGTGTTTAGGTGTGGTAGGGTGTTTTTAGGTGTGGTAGGAGGTTTAGGTGTGGTAGGAGGTTTTAGGTGTGGTAGGGTGTTTAGGTGTGGGGGTTTAGGTGTGGTAGGGTGTTTAGGTGTGGTGTGGTGGGGTTTAGGTGTGGTGGGAGGTTTAGGTGTGGTAGGGTGTTTAGGTGTGGTAGGGTGTTTAGGGTGGTGGTAGGGTGTTTAGGTGTGGTAGGGTGTTTAGGTGTGGTAGGGGTTTAGGTGTGGTAGGGGTTTAGGTGTGGTAGGGTGTTTAGGTGTGGTAGGGTGTTTAGGTGTGGTAGGGTGTTTAGGTGTGGTAGGTGGTTTTAGGTGTGGTGGGGTGTTTAGGTGTGGTAGGGTGTTTAGGTGTGGTGGGGTGTTTAGGTGTGGTGGGGGTTTAGGTGTGGTAGGGTGTTTAGGTGTGGTGGGGTGTTTAGGTGTGGTGGGGTGTTTAGGTGTGGTAGGGTGTTTAGGTGTGGTAGGGGTTTAGGTGTGGTAGGGTGTTTAGGTGTGGTGGGGTGTTTAGGTGTGGTGGGGTGGTGTGGTGGGTAGGGTGTGGTGGGGTGTTTAGGTGTGGTGGGGGGTTTAGGTGTGGTAGGGGGTTTAGGTGTGGTGGGGGTTTAGGTGTTTTTAGGTGTGGTGGGGTGTTTAGGTGTGGTAGGGGTTTAGGTGTGGTAGGGGGTTTAGGTGTGGTAGGAGTGTTTTTAGGTGTGGTAGGGTGTTTAGGTGTGGTAGGGTGTTTAGGTGTGGTGGGGTGTTTAGGTGTGGTAGGGTGTTTAGGTGTGGTAGGGGGTTTAGGTGTGGTGGGGTGTTTAGGTGTGGTGGGGTGTTTAGGTGTGGGGTGTTTAGGTGTGGTTTAGGTGTGGTGGGGTGTTTAGGTGTGGTAGGGGTGTTTAGGTGTGGTAGGGGTTTAGGTGTGGTAGGGGTTTAGGTGTGGGTGGTTTAGGTGTTTAGGTGTGGTGGGGTTTAGGTGTGGTAGGGTGTTTAGGTGTGGTAGGGTGTTTAGGTGTGGTAGGAGGTTTAGGTGTGGTAGGAGGTTTTTAGGTGTGGTGGGGTGTTTAGGTGTGGTAGGGGTTTAGGTGTGGTGTTTAGGTGGGTGGGGGTTTTAGGTGTGGTAGGGGTGGTTTAGGTGTGGTAGGGTGTTTAGGTGTGGTAGGTTTAGGTGTTTTTAGGTGTGGTGGGGGTTTAGGTGTGGTGGGGGGTTTAGGTGTGGTAGGGTGTTTAGGTGTGGTAGGGGTTTAGGTGTGGTGGGGGTTTAGGTGTGGTGGGGTTTAGGTGTGGGGGGTTTAGGTGGTGTGGTAGGGGTTTAGGTGTGGTGGGGTGTTTAGGTGTGGTAGGGTGTTTAGGTGTGGTGGGGGGTTTAGGTGTGGTAGGGGTTTAGGTGTGGTGGGGTGTTTAGGTGTGGTAGGGGTTTAGGTGTGGTAGGGGTTTAGGTGTGGTGGGGTTTAGGTGTGGTAGGGTGTTTAGGTGTGGTGGGGTGTTTAGGTGTGGTAGGGGTTTAGGTGTGGTAGGGGGTTTAGGTGTGGTAGGGGGTTTAGGTGTGGTGGGGGGTTTAGGTGTGGTGGGGGTTTAGGTGTGGTGGGGGTTTAGGTGTGGTGGGTTTAGGTGTGGTGGGGGGTTTAGGTGTGGTGGGGTGTTTAGGTGTGGTGGGGGGTTTAGGTGTGGTGGGGTGTTTAGGTGTGGTGGGGTTTTAGGTGTGGTAGGGGTTTAGGTGGTGGGTAGGGGTTTAGGTGTGGTAGGGGTTTAGGTGTGGTGGGGTGTTTAGGTGTGGTAGGGGTTTAGGTGTGGTAGGGGTTTAGGTGTGGTAGGGGTGTTTAGGTGTGGTAGGGGTTTAGGTGGTAGGGGTTTAGGTGTGGTAGGGTGTTTGTGGTAGGGTGGTGGGTGGGGGTTTAGGTGTGGTAGGGGTTTAGGTGTGGTAGGGGTTTAGGTGTGGTGGGGGTTTAGGTGTGGTGGGGTGTTTAGGTGTGGTAGGGGTTTAGGTGTGGTAGGGGTTTAGGTGTGGTGGGGGTTTAGGTGTGGTGGGGTGTTTAGGTGTGGTGGGGTGTTTAGGTGGTGGTGGGGGTTTAGGTGTGGTGGGTGTTTAGGTGTGGTAGGGTGTTTAGGTGTGGTAGGGTGTTTAGGTGTGGTAGGGGTTTAGGTGTGGTAGGGGTTTAGGTGTGGTAGGTGGTGTGGTGGGGTGTTTAGGTGTGGTAGGGGTTTAGGTGTGGTAGGGTGGTTTAGGTGTGGTTTTAGGTGTGGTAGGGTGTTTTTAGGTGTGGTAGGGTGTTTAGGGTGTTTAGGTGTGGTGGGGTGTTTAGGTGGTGGGTGGGGGTTTAGGTGTGGTAGGGGGTTTAGGTGTGGTAGGGGTTTAGGTGTGGTAGGGGTTTAGGTGTGGTAGGGGTTTAGGTGTGGTAGGGTGTTTAGGTGTGGTAGGGGTTTAGGTGTGGTAGGGGGTGTTTAGGTGTGGTAGGGTGTTTAGGTGTGGTAGGGGTTTAGGTGTGGTAGGGGTGTTTAGGTGTGGTAGGGTTTAGGTGTTTTTAGGTGTGGTAGGTGTGGTAGGTTTAGGTGTGGTAGGGTGTTTAGGTGTGGTAGGGTGTTTAGGTGTGGTAGGGTGTTTAGGTGTGGTAGGAGGTTTAGGTGTGGTAGGGGTTTAGGTGTGGTAGGGTGTTTAGGTGTGGTAGGGGTTTAGGTGTGGTAGGGTGTTTAGGTGTGGTAGGGGGTTTAGGTGTGGTGGGGTGTTTAGGTGTGGTGGGGTGTTTAGGTGTGGTGGGGTGTTTAGGTGTGGTGGGGTGTTTAGGTGTGTGGGGTTTAGGTGTGGTGGGAGGTTTAGGTGTGGTAGGGTGTTTAGGTGTGGTAGGGGTTTAGGTGTGGTAGGAGGTGTTTAGGTGTGGTAGGGGGTTTAGGTGTGGTAGGGTGTTTAGGTGTGGTAGGGTGTTTAGGTGTGGTAGGGTGTTTAGGTGTGGTGGGGGTTTAGGTGTGGTAGGGGTTTAGGTGTGGGTGGGGTAGGAGTGTTTAGGTGTGGTAGGGGTTTAGGTGTGGTGGAGGTTTAGGTGTGGTGGGAGGTTTAGGTGTGGTGGGGTGTTTAGGTGTGGTAGGGTGTTTAGGTGTGGTAGGGGTTTAGGTGTGGTGGGGTAGGGGTTTTAGGTGTGGTAGGGTGTTTAGGTGTGGTAGGGGTGTTTAGGTGTGGTGTTTAGGTGTGGTAGGGTGTTTAGGTGTGGTAGGAGGTTTAGGTGTGGTAGGGGTTTAGGTGTGGTAGGGGTTTAGGTGTGGTAGGGTGTTTAGGTGTGGTGGGGTGTTTAGGTGTGGTGGGGTGTTTAGGTGTGGTAGGGTGGGTAGGGTGTTTAGGTGTGGTAGGGGGTTTAGGTGTGGTAGGGTGTTTAGGTGTGGTAGGAGGTTTAGGTGTGGTAGGAGGTTTAGGTGTGGTGGGGTGTTTAGGTGTGGTAGGGGTGTTTAGGTGTGGTAGGGTGTTTAGGTGTGGTAGGAGGTTTAGGTGTGGTAGGGTGTTTTAGGTGTGGTGGTGGAGGTGTGGTAGGGTGTTTAGGTGTGGTAGGGGTTTAGGTGTGGTAGGGGTTTAGGTGTGGTAGGGTGTTTAGGTGGTTTAGGTGTGGTAGGGGTTTAGGTGTGGTAGGGGTTTAGGTGTGGTAGGGGGTTTAGGTGTGGTAGGGGTTTAGGTGTGGTGGGGGTTTAGGTGTGGTGGGGTTTAGGTTGGGTGTGGTGGGGTTTTAGGTGTGGTAGGGGTTTAGGTGTGGTGGGGTGTTTAGGTGTGGTAGGGTGTTTAGGTGTGGTAGGGGTTTAGGTGTGGTAGGGGGTTTAGGTGTGGTAGGGGTTTAGGTGTGGTAGGGGGTTTAGGTGTGGTAGGAGGTTTAGGTGTGGTAGGGGTTTAGGTGTGGTAGGGTGTTTAGGTGTGGTAGGGTGTTTAGGTGTGGTAGGGGTTTAGGTGTGGTAGGGTGTTTAGGTGTGGTAGGAGGTTTAGGTGTGGTAGGGTGTTTAGGTGTGGTGGGGTGTTTAGGTGTGGTAGGGTGTTTAGGTGTGGTAGGGGGTTTAGGTGTGGTAGGGTGTTTAGGTGTGGTAGGGTGTTTAGGTGTGGTAGGGTGTTTAGGTGTGGTAGGGTGTTTAGGTGTGGTAGGGTGTTTAGGTGTGGTAGGGTGTTTAGGTGTGGTAGGAGGTTTAGGTGTGGTAGGAGAGGTTTAGGTGTGGTAGGGTGTTTAGGTGTGGTAGGGTGTTTAGGTGTGGTAGGGTGTTTAGGTGTGGTAGGGTGTTTAGGTGTGGTAGGAGGGGTGTTTAGGTGTGGTAGGTGGGTAGTGTTTAGGTGTGGTAGGGTGTTTAGGTGTGGTAGGGTGTTTAGGTGTGGTAGGAGGTTTAGGTGTGGTAGGAGGTTTAGGTGTGGTAGGAGGTTTAGGTGTGGTAGGGTGTTTAGGTGTGGTAGGAGGGGTTTAGGTGTGGTAGGGTGTTTAGGTGTGGTAGGAGGTTTAGGTGTGGTAGGAGGTTTAGGTGTGGTAGGAGGTTTAGGTGTGGTAGGGGGTTTAGGTGTGGTAGGGTGTTTAGGTGTGGTAGGAGGTTTAGGTGTGGTAGGGGTTTAGGTGTGGTAGGGGTTTAGGTGTGGTGGTGTTTAGGTGTGGTAGGGGGTTTAGGTGTGGTGGAGGTTTAGGTGTGGTAGGGGTTTAGGTGTGTAGGGGTTTTAGGTGGTGTGGGAGGTTTAGGGTGTTTAGGTGTGGTAGGGGTTTAGGTGTGGTAGGAGGTTTAGGTGTGGTAGGAGGTTTAGGTGTGGTAGGAGGGTTTAGGTGTGGTAGGAGGTTTAGGTGTGGTAGGGGTTTAGGTGTGGTAGGGTGTTTAGGTGTGGTGGGGTGTTTAGGTGTGGTAGGGGTTTAGGTGTGGTAGGGGGTTTAGGTGTGGTAGGGTGTTTAGGTGTGGTAGGGTGTTTAGGTGTGGTAGGGGGTTTAGGTGTGGTAGGGTGTTTAGGTGTGGTAGGGGTTTAGGTGTGGTAGGGGTTTAGGTGTGGTGGGGTGTTTAGGTGTGGTAGGGGGTTTAGGTGTGGTAGGGTGTTTAGGTGTGGTAGGGTGTTTAGGTGTGGTGGGGTGTTTAGGTGTGGTAGGGGTTTAGGTGTGGTAGGGTGTTTAGGTGTGGTAGGGGTTTAGGTGTGGTAGGGGTTTAGGTGTGGTAGGGGTTTAGGTGTGGTAGGGGTTTAGGTGTGGTAGGGGTTTAGGTGTGGTGGGGTTTAGGTGTGGTTTAGGTGTTTAGGTGTGGTAGGGGTTTAGGTGTGGTAGGGGTTTAGGTGTGGTAGGGGTTTAGGTGTGGTAGGGTGTTTAGGTGTGGTAGGGGTTTAGGTGTGGTAGGGGTTTAGGTGTGGTAGGGGTTTAGGTGTGGTAGGGGTTTAGGTGTGGTAGGGTGTTTAGGTGTGGTAGGGGGTTTAGGTGTGGTAGGGGTTTAGGTGTGGTAGGGTGTTTGTGGGTGTGGTAGGGTGTTTAGGTGTGGTAGGGGTTTAGGTGTGGTGGAGTGTTTAGGTGGTGGGGTTTAGGTGTGGTAGGGGTGTTTAGGTGTTAGGTGGTAGGGGGTTTAGGTGTGGTAGGGGGTTTAGGTGTGGTGGGGTTTAGGTGTGGTAGGGGTTTAGGTGTGGTGGGGTGTTTAGGTGTGGTGGGGGGTTTAGGTGTGGTAGGGGTTTAGGTGTGGTAGGTTTAGGTGTGGTAGGGTGTTTAGGTGTGGTAGGGTGTTTAGGTGTGGTGGGAGGTTTAGGTGTGGTGGGGTGTTTAGGTGTGGTAGGGGTTTAGGTGTGGTGGGGTGTTTAGGTGTGGTAGGATGTTTAGGTGTGGTAGGAGGTTTAGGTGTGGTGGGGTGTTTAGGTGTGGTAGGAGGTTTAGGTGTGGTGGAGTTTAGGTGTGGTAGGGTGTTTAGGTGTGGTGGGGGTTTAGGTGTGGTGGGGAGTTTAGGGTTTAGGTGTGGTAGGGGTTTAGGTGTGGTAGGGGTTTTAGGTGTGGTAGGGGGTTTAGGTGTGGTAGGGTGTTTAGGTGTGGTAGGGGGTTTAGGTGTGGTAGGAGGTTTAGGTGTGGTAGGGGTTTTTAGGTGTGGTGGTAGGGGTTTAGGTGTGGTGGGGTGTTTAGGTGTGGTAGGGTGTTTAGGTGTGGTAGGGGTTTAGGTGTGGTAGGTGTGGTTTTAGGTGTGGTGGGGTGTTTAGGTGTGGTAGGAGGTTTAGGTGTGGTAGGGGGTTTAGGTGTGGTAGGGGTTTAGGTGTGGTAGGGTGTTTAGGTGTGGTAGGGGTTTAGGTGTGGTAGGGAGGTTTAGGTGTGGTAGGAGGTTTAGGTGTAGGGTGTTTAGGTGTGGTGGGGGTTTAGGTGTGGTAGGAGGGTTTAGGTGTGGTAGGAGAGGTTTAGGTGTGGTAGGGTGTTTAGGTGTGGTAGGAGGTTTAGGTGTGGTAGGAGGTTTAGGTGTGGTAGGAGGTTTAGGTGTGGTAGGGTGTTTAGGTGTGGTAGGGTGTTTAGGTGTGGTAGGGTGTTTAGGTGTGGTAGGGGTTTAGGTGTGGTAGGAGGTTTAGGTGTGGTAGGGTGTTTAGGTGTGGTAGGGGGTTTAGGTGTGGTGGGGTGTTGTGGTGGGGTGTTTAGGTGTGGTAGGAGAGGTTTAGGTGTGGTAGGAGGTTTAGGTGTGGTAGGGGTTTAGGTGTGGTAGGGTGTTTAGGTGTGGTAGGGAGGTGTTTAGGTGTGGTAGGGTGTTTAGGTGTGGTAGGAGGTTTAGGTGTGGTAGGAGAGGTTTAGGTGTGGTAGGAGGTTTAGGTGTGGTAGGAGGGTTTAGGTGTGGTAGGAGTGTTTAGGTGTGGTAGGAGAGGTTTAGGTGTGGTAGGAGAGGTTTAGGTGTGGTAGGAGAGGTTTAGGTGTGGTAGGAGGTTTAGGTGTGGTAGGAGAGGTTTAGGTGTGTTTAGGTGTGGTAGGAGAGGTTTAGGTGTGTTTAGGTGTGGTAGGATGTTTAGTTGTGGTACTGCGAAAAAGAGATATACAAATACTAAAAGAGCTGAACTTACCCTGCTTTAAAATCATATTTAGAAGAACGCTGTAGTCCTCTGATTTCAGAGACTTCATCTCTTCTCTCTCTGCCGCAGAGGATTCAATATTTGACTTGTGTGTCTGTGCAATTTGATTGTTTTTCTGGGCTAACAGACTTATGACAGCCACAGTACACCCCACTACCACCACACACAGCAGTAGTATGTAGTGTCTTCTTAAGCATTCAGAACCTGAGGTGGACACACAAACACACAATTGATTGTTTCAATGCATGTAGTAATGTTGAAAGTTGAAGTGAAGATTAAATTCAACTGTTGGAAAACAGTTTTTTTGTTTGTTTCTAAGCCCTGGGGACCAAACACAATCAGGAATACAAAAACCAAACATGATGTGATTGGTTAAGTGAGTTGGGGAAATCTGACCAATTGATTTGAACATATACTGACCAATAACTTGTTATATAATCATACATATTACTTTGTACTAAACAATGCAATATGTATACATGGTTTCAACGAGGGAATTCGATTAAGCTGCCCCGGGTTAAACCGGGCTATGGCCCGTAAACGTGACGGGCGGAAGTTGCGCCCTGCTCAAATCGAACGGTAATCTTCGACGCTCAGTCATATTGTCAACAATGAAGCCTGGTGCAGCGTTCAGAAACATACTTAATCTATATTCCTTAATATGTGTTGAAAAAAATGCGCGTGCTCGCTTGTTACCCCGGTGGTTGTTACCGTTGCTAAATCCTCCATGCAACTAGCGTCCCGTATGGGACATTTCCTTTCGTTGGACAGCCGGAGGCAAAGACATTCATATTTATGAGTTTAGGTCAGATGTGTAACGTCACACTGATGCGCTGCCGAGCCGTCTGTTTCGCTTGCTCGCCGGCATGAGCTGTAAAGCACCGAACAACTTGGGAATTCCAGCTTCAGGTTAATTAACTGGCAAATAAATCAAAAGCCTCACCAACTAGCTACCAATCTATTTCAGTTTCACGATCCAAGCATTCATAAAACGAGTCCACTAGTTGTTTATTTTTACAGTTACACCTGTAACTGTTGCTTGATATGAGCAAGTCAACCCAAACATATCAACAATGTATAGGGTTATACCACAGTAGCCAGGAAGTCGTTTTGGGGTGAAGGGGGACTGAGATGTAATTGTTAAAATTGTTTTGCCCTTCACTACAGAGGGCTATATCGGTCCACTAATACAGGACTAGTAAAGGCCCAGTGCACTACTTTTTGGGGGGGGAATATTTTTTTTAATCGTTTTTAAAAAATGTATTTTTTTATTATGATTTTTCAGGTGGCGTTTCAGCACCCCTACTTCCCGCGGTTATGGGATATTCCAAGTTTCAACGTGACCTTTAATTAGTGTTCGTTTAAACAGCGCTACACCGCAAATATGTGCCCCGGTGTTCTATTGATTTCAGCGTGATATCGATGGAAGTGATGAACAAAAACAGTGTCGCATTGCCCTTACCACGTTGGCCACCCACTCGAATCAAAATGCAACACTTCAACATGGATCTAGCTGTCTTCTCCAAATTGTCCTCTAACACATTACTCCCAGGATCCGTTTGGTTTATGGAGCTGTCTTATTTTTAATAGTGTATATTTCCCCCCTCATCAATTAGTGATTTTATTACCGGTTGACAAAACAACGGGGTTTTTCAACAACGGGGGTTTTCAACAACGGGGGTTTCCTTACCATGTTGTGTGTGATTGAAAAGTGAGAACCTTTCGTTATTGAAGGACAGGTGTAACTAACATACTTTTCAGTTGATGTTAAAGTTTGTATGACTTAAGTACAGGTTCCTGCCAGTCCAGCATGTAAGATACAGTTTGATGTTAAAGTTGATATGACTTAAGTACAGTTTCCTGCCAGTCCAGCATGTAAGATACAGTTTGATGTTAAAGTTGATATGACTTAAGTACAGGTTCCTGCCAGTCCAGCATGTAAGATACAGTTTGATGTTAAAGTTGATATGACTTAAGTACAGGTTCCTGCCAGTCCAGCATGTAAGATACAGTTTGATGTTAAAGTTGATATGACTTAAGTACAGGTTCCTGCCAGTCCAGCATGTAAGATACAGTTTGATGTTAAAGTTGATATGACTTAAGTACAGGTTCCTGCCAGTCCAGCATGTAAGATACAGTTTGTCCTGTTTTAATTGATCCTTTACAGTTGATGTTAAAAGTTTATATGTGACTGATGGATTTGAATATACCAGAAATAACCAAAACGGGTTTGAATATACCAGAAATAACCAA
>NW_026287223.1:697500-700000 GCF_023373465.1 Oncorhynchus keta | reverse complement strand
GGACAGAGTAGCAGGATGAACACCCTCTTTCTCAAATGTGGCTTGTTTTCATTCTTCAGCAATTGAGTCAGAAATGGGACACCATGTTTGATTAATAATGAATTAATCAAACCCCCCCCCCAGGTGTTCCCACCTGACCAACGCCAGCCAATGGGAGCAGCGGGAGGTTGCCACGGTAACGGTATCAGACTCGGCCTTCGGCAGCAGCGAGGTGGAGAGTCGACTGAACATCACGAAGGGAGACGCACACACACACTACCACACGTTGGAGTGTGTAGCGACCGTGCAGGGCGAGCAGGCTTACACACTGTTCTCCATCAGCGGTGAGATAGCACACACACACACACACACACACACACACACACACACACACACACACACACACACACACACACACACACACACACACACACACACACACACACACACACACACACACACACACACTCAGTCTCTGTAGTGGACAGATGTGTGTGGATGTAGGGCCATATTGAGTGGGATTACAGAATGTTGAGTGTGCAGGTCCTGGATGAGACATATGGACACTAATCTAATCTAATCTCACACCACATAAACACTGCTGTCTCCTCTCTGGTTGGACTGCAGCTCATACCACACCACAATAACCCTGCTGTCTCCTCTCTGTGTGGACTGCAGCTCATACCACACCACAATAACCCTGCTGTCTCCTCTCTGGTTGGACTGCAGCTCATACCACACCACAATAACCCTGCTGTCTCCTCTCTGGTTGGACTGCAGCTCATACCACACCACAATAACCCTGCTGTCTCCTCTCTGGTTGGACTGCAGCTCATACCACACCACAATAACCCTGCTGTCTCCTCTCTGGTTGGACTGCAGCTCATACCACACCACAATAACCCTGCTGTCTCCTCTCTGGTTGGACTGCAGCTCATACCACACCACAATAACCCTGCTGTCTCCTCTCTGGTTGGACTGCAGCTCATACCACACCACAATAACCCTGCTGTCTCCTCTCTGGTTGGACTGCAGCTCATACCACACCACAATAACCCTGCTGTCTCCTCTCTGGTTGGACTGCAGCTCATACCACACCACAATAACCCTGCTGTCTCCTCTCTGTGTGGACTGCAGCTCATACCACACCACAATAACCCTGCTGTCTCCTCTCTGTGTGGACTGCAGCTCATACCACACCACAATAACCCTGCTGTCTCCTCTCTGGTTGGACTGCAGCTCATACCACACCACAATAACCCTGCTGTCTCCTCTCTGTGTGGACTGCAGCTCATACCACACCACAATAACCCTGCTGTCTCCTCTCTGGTTGGACTGCAGCTCATACCACACCACAATAACCCTGCTGTCTCCTCTCTGGTTGGACTGCAGCTCATACCACACCACAATAACCCTGCTGTCTCCTCTCTGGTTGGACTGCAGCTCATACCACACCACAATAACCCTGCTGTCTCCTCTCTGTGTGGACTGCAGCTCATACCACACCACAATAACCCTGCTGTCTCCTCTCTGTGTGGACTGCAGCTCATACCACACCACAATAACCCTGCTGTCTCCTCTCTGTGTGGACTGCAGCTCATACCACACCACAATAACCCTGCTGTCTCCTCTCTGGTTGGACTGCAGCTCATACCACACCACAATAACCCTGCTGTCTCCTCTCTGGTTGGACTGCAGCTCATACCACACCACAATAACCCTGCTGTCTCCTCTCTGGTTGGACTGCAGCTCATACCACACCACAATAACCCTGCTGTCTCCTCTCTGTGTGGACTGCAGCTCATACCACACCACAATAACCCTGCTGTCTCCTCTCTGGTTGGACTGCAGCTCATACCACACCACAATAACCCTGCTGTCTCCTCTCTGGTTGGACTGCAGCTCATACCACACCACAATAACCCTGCTGTCTCCTCTCTGGTTGGACTGCAGCTCATACCACACCACAATAACACACTGCCTTTGTTCATCATATAAAAAAAACACAAAGTCTGTAACTCAATATTAGGAAGGTATTCTTAATGTATACTCAGGTTATTATAGTGTGTGTGTGTTCTAATGTTTATACGTGTGTGTGTGTGTGTGTGTGTGTGTGTGTGTGTGTGTGTGTGTGTGTGTGTGTGTGTGTGTGTGTGTGTGTCATACCACACCACAGATAACCCTGCCCCATAAGCTCTTCACCCCCTGCTGACTGGTGTGGTTGTTACAGCTGTGATACTGCATCACACTGGTGGTTCTCATCTACAAATACCACACCCTGTTATAACTGGCTGGCTGACTGACTGACTGGCTGGCTGGCTGGCTGGCTGACTCTCCTCTCTGTTGTTGGACTGCAGCTCATACCACACCACAATAACCCTGGTACTGTCCCTCTATAGGTTGGACTGCAGCTGATGACTGACACCTGGCTGACAATAACTGGCTGGCTGTCTGGCTGACTGGCTGACTGACTGACTGACTGGCTGGCTGGCTGACTGGTGTGGTTGTTACAGCTGTGATA
>NW_026287223.1:647500-692500 GCF_023373465.1 Oncorhynchus keta | reverse complement strand
CCACGTCGGCGTTCGTTATTTTTCTAAAGAAGACGTATATCCCCTTTGTTGATTATCCCCTGACATCATCACGTTATTCAACGGATCGATCATTGACCTCCGACCCCAACAGAAGCCCAAGTTCCAGATCCAGTGGAAGGTGATTGACAGTATCCACGGCAACAACTACATCTACATCGACCCCACCCAGCTGCCCTACGACGCCAAGTGGGAATTTCCCAGGCAGAAACTACGCTTTGGTACGATACACGCACGCCGCACACGCACAAACACGCATAGTATATTACCTACATTACATAGGCCTATACACCAACACAACACCTCTACTACATACCTCTGCCTCTACTACATACTCTATATCATCTACTGCATCCTTACGTAATACATGTATCACTAGCCACTTTAACTATGCCACTTTGTCTACATACTCATCTCATATGTATATACTGTACTCAGACCCATCTACTGTATCTTGCCTATGCTGCTCTGTACCATCACTCATTCATAAAGTAACGACAACTTATCTTTGATCAGTAACTAATATAATTACTCCAATGACTAGTTACCGCAAAAACATGATATTATTCCTGTATAACCCCCAACACTGACTTATTCCTGTATAACCCCCAACACTGACTTATTCCTGTATAACCCCCAACACTGACTTATTCCTGTATAACCCCCAACACTGACTTATTCCTGTATAACCCCCAACACTGACTTATTCCTGTATAACCCCCAACACTGACTTATTCCTGTATAACCCCAACACTGACTTATTCCTGTATAACCCCCAACACTGACTTATTCCTGTATAACCCCCAACACTGACTTATTCCTGTATAACCCCCAACACTGACTTATTCCTGTATAACCCCCAACACTGACTTATTCCTGTATAACCCCCAACACTGACTTATTCCTGTATAACCCCCAACACTGACTTATTCCTGTATAACCCCCAACACTGACTTATTCCTGTATAACCCCAACACTGACTTATTCCTATATAACCCCAACACTGACTTATTCCTGTATAACCCCAACACTGACTTATTCCTGTATAACCCCAACACTGACTTATTCCTGTATAACCCCAACACTGACTTATTCCTGCATAACCCCCAACACTGACTTATTCCTGTATAACCCCAGCACTGACTTATTTAAATAACCCCAAAGACTTATTCCTAGACTCAGACCCAACACTGACTTATTCCTGTATAACCCCACAACACTGACATTCCAGGATTAAACCACAAACTGACTTATTCCTGTATAGACACTGACCCATTCCTGCAAGCCCCCACACTGACTTATTCAGCCAGGACCCCCAACACTGACTTATTCCTGTATAACCCCAACACTGACTTATTCCTGTAAACCACAAAGACTGACTATAGACCTGTAGAACCCCCAACACTGACTTATTCCCAACCCCACAACAGACTTATTCCTAAACCCCAACACTGACTTATTCCTAGACTAACCCCCAACCTGACTTATTCCTGTATAACCCCCAACACTGACTTATTCCAGTATTTAACCCCAACACTGACTAATATAGAGTCAGACCACCCTGCAAGATCAACATGTCAAACAGCCAGTGGTTAAACCACAAAGACTCATATAGACTCAGACCCAGCCTGCAAGCCCACTCTCACAACAGCCAGGAGTTAAACCACAAAGACTAATATAGACTCAGACCCAGCCTGCAAGCCCACTCTCACAACAGCCAGGGTTTAAACCACAAAGACTAATATAGACTCAGACCCAGCCTGCAAGCCCACTCTCACAACAGCCAGGATTTAAACCACAAAGACTAATATAGACTCAGACCCAGCCTGCAAGCCCACTCTCACAACAGCCAGGAGCTTAAACCACAAAGACTAATATAGACTCAGACCCAGCCTGCAAGCCCACTCTCACAACAGCCAGGGCTTAAACCACAAAGACTAATATAGACTCAGACCCAGCCTGCAAGCCCACTCTCACAACAGCCAGGGCTTAACCACAAAGACTAATATAGACTCAGACCCAGCCTGCAAGCCCACTCTCACAACAGCCAGGACTTAACCACAAAGACTAATATAGACTCAGACCCAGCCTGCAAGCCCACTCTCACAACAGCCAGGGCTTAACCACAAAGACTAATATAGACTCAGACCCAGCCTGCAAGCCCACTCTCACAACAGCCAGGGCTTAACCACAAAGACTAATATAGACTCAGACCCAGCCTGCAAGCCCACTCTCACAACAGCCAGGGCTTAACCACAAAGACTAATATAGACTCAGACCCAGCCTGCAAGCCCACTCTCACAACAGCCAGGGCTTAACCACAAAGACTAATATAGACTCAGACCCAGCCTGCAAGCCCACTCTCACAACAGCCAGGAGTTAAACCACAAAGACTAATATAGACTCAGACCCAGCCTGCAAGCCCACTCTCACAACAGCCAGGACTTAACCACAAAGACTAATATAGACTCAGACCCAGCCTGCAAGCCCACTCTCACAACAGCCAGGATTTAAACCACAAAGACTAATATAGACTCAGACCCAGCCTGCAAGCCCACTCTCACAACAGCCAGGGCTTAAACCACAAAGACTAATATAGACTCAGACCCAGCCTGCAAGCCCACTCTCACAACAGCCAGGAGTTAAACCACAAAGACTAATATAGACTCAGACCCAGCCTGCAAGCCCACTCTCACAACAGCCAGGATTTAAACCACAAAGACTAATATAGACTCAGACCCAGCCTGCAAGCCCACTCTCACAACAGCCAGGAGTTTAAACCACAAAGACTAATATAGACTCAGACCCAGCCTGCAAGCCCACTCTCACAACAGCCAGGGCTTAAACCACAAAGACTAATATAGACTCAGACCCAGCCTGCAAGCCCACTCTCACAACAGCCGTAGTGTCAGGGAGGTTTTAAACCAGCTGAAATGTGTCTGTTTAGGTAAGACCCTGGGTTCAGGAGCCTTTGGTAAGGTGGTGAGAGCTACAGCCTATGGACTCTGTTCTGCTGACTCCGTCATGACTGTCGCTGTCAAGATGCTCAAACGTGAGTAGCTGTGAGTGTGTGTGTGTGTGTGTGTGTGTGTGTGTGTGTGTGTGTGTGTGTGTGTGTGTGTGTGTGTGTGTGTGTGTGTGTGTGTGTGTGTGTGTGTGTGTGTGTGTGTGTGTGTCCTTTGCATCTTCTTCTTCGTCGTATTTAAAGCGATGACGATGTCATTACTAAGACGATGTCATTGCAACGATGTAACGATGATGTCACCGCAGCGAGCGCCCACTCCACCGAGAAGGAGGCTCTGATGTCGGAGCTGAAGGTTCTCAGTTACCTTGGCAACCACGTCAACATCGTCAACCTGCTGGGAGCTTGCACTGTGGGAGGTGAGAGGTCATCGACTCTATGGTAAAGGTCAGAGGGTCCACAGTAGTCACTAACTGGTTCTCCCAAGATATCCTAAAACATCTCCATACTTTCCAGTTGAGCATTAAGTAAGATATTTCCATTAAGGGATGTTTTACCAGATCCAGATTAAAGGGTGTTTTACCAGATCCAGATTAAGGGATGTTTTACCAGATCCGGATTAACAGATCCAGATTAAGGGGTGTTTTACCAGATCCAGATTAAGGGATGTTTTACCAGATCCGGATTACCAGATCCAGATTAAGGGGTGTTTTACCAGATCCAGATTAAGGGGTGTTTTACCAGATCCAGATTAACAGATCCAGATTAAGGGATGTTTTACCAGATCCAGATTAAGGGGTGTTTTACCAGATCCAGATTAACAGATCCAGATTAAGGGGTGTTTTACCAGATCCAGATTAAGGGGTGTTTTACCAGATCCAGATTAACAGATCCAGATTAAGGGGTGTTTTACCAGATCCAGATTAACAGATCCAGATTAAGGGGTGTTTTACCAGATCCAGATTAAGGGGTGTTTTATCAGATCCAGATTAAGGGATGTTTTACCAGATCCAGATTAAGGGGTGTTTTACCAGATCCAGATTAAGGGATGTTTTACCAGATCCAGATTAACAGATCCAGATTAAGGGGTGTTTTACCAGATCCAGATTAAGGGATGTTTTACCAGATCCAGATTAAGGGGTGTTTTATCAGATCCAGATTAAGGGGTGTTTTACCAGATCCAGATTAAGGGGTGTTTTATCAGATCCAGATTAAGGGGTGTTTTACCAGATCCAGATTAACAGATCCAGATTAAGGGGTGTTTTACCAGATCCAGATTAACAGATCCAGATTAAGGGGTGTTTTACCAGATCCAGATTAACAGATCCAGATTAAGGGAACAGATCCAGATTAAGGGGTGTTTGTTTTACCAGATCCAGATTAACAGATCCAGATTAAGGGGTGTTTTATCAGATCCAGGTTAAGGGATGTTTTACCAGATCCAGATTAACAGATCCAGATTAAGGGGTGTTTTACCAGATCCAGATTAACAGATCCAGATTAAGGGGTGTTTTACCAGATCCAGATTAAGGGGTGTTTTACCAGATCCAGATTAAGGGGTGTTTTACCAGATCCAGATTAAGGGGTGTTATACCAGATCCAGATGAACAGATCCAGATTAATGGGTGTTTTACCAGATCCAGATTAAGGGATATTTTAAAAGATCCAGATTAAGGGGTGTTTTACCAGATCCAGATTAAGGGGTGCTTTACCAGATCCAGATTAAGGGGTGTTTTACCAGATCCAGATTAAGGGATATTTTACCAGATCCAGATTAACAGATCCAGATTAAGGGGTGTTTTACCAGATCCAGATTAAGGGGTGTTCTACCAGATCCAGATTAACAGATCCAGATTAAGGGGTGTTTTACCAGATCCAGATTAAGGGATGTTTTACCAGATCCAGATTACCAGATCCAGATTAAGGGGTGTTTTACCAGATCCAGATCCAGATTAAGGGGTGTTTTACCAGATCCAGATGAACAGATCCAGATTAAGGGATGTTTTACCAGATCCAGATTAAGGGATGTTTTACCAGATCCAGATTAAGCCTATTCCTGGACTCGTTGGAAAGCACATTCAATGAACAGAGTTTCTGAATTTAGTCCACAAAAACCTAAATTTAGGCATCTACTCAATAATCAATTTGAGCTTTCTTTATAAACTTCAAAGTTTATATATATATATATATATATATATTTTAACCTTTATTTAACTAGGCAAGTCAGTTAAAAACAAATTCTTATTTTCAATGACGGCCTAGGAATAGTGGGTTAACTGCCTGTTCAGGGGAACAGTGGGTTAACTGCCTGTTCAGGGGAACAGTGGGTTAACTGCCTGTTCAGGGGAACAGTGGGTTAACTGCCTGTTCAGGGGAACAGTGGGTTAACTGCCTGTTCAGGGGAACAGTGGGTTAACTGCCTGTTCAGGGGAACAGTGGGTTAACTGCCTGTTCAGGGGAACAGTGGGTTAACTGCCTGTTCAGGGGAACAGTGGGTTAACTGCCTGTTCAGGGAAACAGTGGGTTAACTGCCTGTTCAGGGGAACAGTGGGTTAACTGCCTGTTCAGGGGAACAGTGGGTTAACTGCCTGTTCAGGGGAACAGTGGGTTAACTGCCTGTTCAGGGGCAGAACGAAAGTTTAATAGCTTGTCAGCTTGGGGATTTGAACTTGTAACCTTTCGTTTACTAGTCCAACGCTCTAACCACTAGGCTACCCTGGTGGAAGGAGTCGTATGACAGTTTGTGGTCCCGTCCTGCCGTGTCAACTCTCACCCAGATCATTTATTTCCTGTCAGGGCCGACGCTGGTGATCACAGAGTACTGTTGCTATGGAGATCTGCTCAACTTTCTGCGTAGGAAGAGAGAGACGTTCTTCAGCGCCCAGGCTGCTGATGGGTACTACCGCAACATCAACAACCCCCGAGAACCACAGAGGTGTGTGTGTGTGTGTGTGTGTGTGTGTGTGTGTGTGTGTGTGTGTGTGTGTGTGTGTGTGTGTGTGTGTGTGTGTGTGTGTGTGTGTGTGTGTGTGTCTGTGTGGTGTGTGTGTGTTGTACTTTACTCATTATAATATTTCTGTTTCATTTCTGTGTGTGTGTCTGTGTGGTGTGTATGTCTGTGTGGTGTGTGTGTGTGTGTGTGTGTGTGTGTGTGTGGTGTGTGTGTGTGTTGTACTTTACTCATTATAATATGTCTGTTTCATTTCTCTCTCTGTGTGTGTGTGTGTGTGTGTGTGTGTGTCTGTGTGTCTGTGTGTTGTACTTTACTCATTGTAATATTTCTGTTTTGTGTGTGTGTGTGTGTGGTGTGGTGTGTATGTCTGTGTGGTGTACTTTACTCATTATAATATTTCTGTTTCATTTCTGTGTGTGTGTGTGTGTGTGTGTGTGTGTGTGTGTGTGTGTGTGTGTGTGTGTGTGTGTGTGTGTGTGTGTGTGTGTGTGTGTGTGTGTAGAGATGGGAACGGTAGCAGTTACATGCCTATGCGTCCGTCCTCCCAGTCAGGTAAAACTACATTTCCCACCATGCACCATAATCCTGTATAAATCCATAGTGTCTTCTCACATGATTCCCTTTAATCAAAGACTCATGTGGATTCATCCAAAAACATTTCATATTTAATATTAACATTAAACATGAATATATCGCTGACAATATGGGCTAAATATCTTTCTTTCTCTCTCGCTCTCTCTCCCACCCATCTTCTACCCTCTCCCTCTTTCTGTCCTACCCTCTCTGCGACCCTCTCCCTCTTTCTGCCCTACCCTCTCTCTCTTTCTCCTCTACCCTCTCCCTCTTTCTGTCCTACCCTCTCCCTCTTTCTCCTCTACCCTCTCCCTCTTTCTGTCCTACCCTCTCCCTCTTTCTGTCCTACCCTCTCTGCGACCCTCTCCCTCTGTCTGCCCTACCCTCTCCCTCTTTCTCCTCTACCCTCTCCCTCTGTCTGCCCTACCCTCTCCCTCTTTCTGTCCTACCCTCTCCCTCTTTCTCCTCTACCCTCTCCCTCTTTCTGTCCTACCCTCTCCCTCTTTCTGTCCTACCCTCTCCCTCTTTCTCTCCTCCCCTCTCCCTCTTTCTCTCCTACCCTCTCTCCTACCCTCTCCCTCTTTCTCTCCTACCCTCTCTCCTACCCTCTCTTCTACCCTCTCCCTCTTTCTGTCCTACCCTCTCTGCTACCCTCTCCCTCTTTCTCTCCTACACTCTCTCCTCCTCTCTCCCTCTCTCCTACCCTCTCCCTCTTTCTTACCCTCTCTCTCCCTCTTTCTCTCCTCCCCCTTTCCTCTCTCTCCACTCTCCCTCTCTCTCTTCCTCTCTCTCCCTCAATCTCTCCCCCTCTCCCTCTCTCTCCCCTATTCCTCTCTCTCCCTCTCTCCCCCCTCTTCCTCTCTCTCCCTCTCTCCCCCCTCTTCCTCTCTCTCCCTCTCTCTCCTCCCTCTCTAGATGATAAGGGGTGTCTGAGTATAGATGAGTTGTCTGTGGACACAGAGGATCTACTGAGCTTCTCCTACCAGGTGGCTAAAGGCATGGAGTACATCACCTCTAAGAATGTAAGGTTCTGAGGAATACACACACACACACACACACACACACACACACACACACACACACACACACACACACACACATACATACATGTATAACTTTAGACCGTCCCCTCGCCCATACCCGGGCGCGAACCAGGGACCCTCTGCACACATCAACAACAGTCACCCACGAAGCATCGTTACCCATCGCTCCACAAAAACTACTTCAAGGTCTCAGAGCGAGTGACGTCACCGATTGAAACGCTATTTAGCGCGAACACCGCTAACTAGCTAGCTGTTTCACATCCGCTACACATACACAGATATACACATATACACACACACATACATGTACATATAAACATACACACACACACATATATAAACACACACACACACACACACGCCACACATATACATACACACACACACACACACACACACACATATATATTGACTTCATCAAGTGTGACTCTACAAACTCTTTGGGTTTTGTTTGGGGTTTTGTTTGGGGTTCTGTTTTGGGTTCTGTTTGGGGTTTTGTTTGGGGTTTTGTTTGGGGTTCTGTTTGGGGTTCTGTTTGGGGTTCTGTTTTGGGTTCTGTTTGGGGTTTTGTTTGGGGTTTTGTTTGGGGTTCTGTTTGGGGTTCTGTTTGGGGTTCTGTTTGGGGTTCTGTTGGGGTTCTGTTTGGGGTTCTGTTGGGTTCTGTTTTGGGTTCTGTTGGGGTTCTGTTTGGGGTTCTGTTTGGGTTCTGTTTGGGGTTCTGTTTGGGTTCTGTTTGGGGTTCTGTTTTTCCCAACCAGAACTGAACTGGTAAATAATGTCTTGTGACATTTTCTATTGAAGTAAGAATAGAAAATGTTTTCTAAATGAATCCTGATAATAATACCTTGATTAATTAGAAAAACCATGAATGAATTAGGAATAATGATGAGAGAGAAGCTTAGAGGCTACAGAGGCTACAAGAACATGCTAACATGTAAACATGCTAACATGGTAATATGCTAACATGCTAATAACAGTAACAGTATAGCTTTCGTCACGACCTGGGCTCGAACCAGGGACCCTCTGCACACATCGACAACAGCCACCCTCGAAGCATCGTTACCCATCGCTTCACAAAAGCCGCGGCCCTTGCAGAGCAAAGGGGAGCAACTACTTCAAGGTCTCAGAGCGAGTGACGTCACTGATTGATAGCGCGCACCACCGCTAACTAGCTAGCCATTTCACATCGGTTACACTAACACGCTAGCATGCTAACACTCTAACATGCTAACATGCTAACACTCGAACATGCTAACACACTAGCATGCTAACACTCTAACATGCTAACACACTAGCATGCTAACACTCTAACATGCTAACACACTAGCATGCTAACACTCTAGCATGCTAACACTCTAGCATGCTAACACTCTAGCATGCTAACACACTCTCCCTTGTCATTGGTAATGGTGAGCCCATGTTAGCATGTTTTGTTGTAGCTTCTGTAAGCGTCTCACTCATCACCTTTTAATTAAGGAGAATAGACCCTTTCAGACAGATGTTTTAAATCCTTAAACCCAGACTTGGACCAAACACACCATCTCCACTGAATAGCAGGCAGGGGAAGCAACATGGTCATTTCTTTTGCGACGCTCGTAGTTAGCCACTGATTCTTTCCAAACCACTCGTTGTTGATTTTCCCGACTTGTTGTGTCATTTTTTTAAGTCCAGTGGCCGATGAGTACCGATACCTTTTATCTATTTTTTCTCTTCATCATTGGTCTTATATGTGAAGGATTAAAAAGGATTTACCAGTAGATTGTCGACCTGATTCACGTTGATGATGACTGCTAGCTAAGATTTTGAAAGTCGGATGTTGACGTGATCAGTCCAATCAAAGCTACTGTACATATCACATGATTTGACGTAATTTTCTCTGTGGCCAATGACATTGAGCCTTCTTGGACGGGCACTTCTTGTCCCCCCCCACTGCAACTCCCGTACGGACTCGGGAGAGGCGAAGGTTGAGAGCCTCCGAAACAATGACAGGTCTCCACTGAGTTAGAGACAGTTGATGTTGCTGCTGTCTGTGTTTCTGTCTTCTATGTAGTTATTTCTGTATATGGTTGATTCTTTACTTTAAATGTGCCTGTGTGTGTGTGTGTGTGTGTGTGTGTGTGTGTGTGTGTGTGTGTGTGTGTGTGTGTGTGTGTGTGTGTGTGTGTGTGTGTGTGTGTGTGTGTGTGTGTAGTGTATCCACAGAGACCTAGCAGCCAGGAACATACTGCTGACTCAGGGTAGAGTAGCCAAGATCTGTGACTTCGGACTGGCCCGAGACATCACCACCGACTCCAGCTACGTCCTCAGAGGCAATGTAAGTGTGTGTGAAGAGTGTGAAATACAAGAAGGTTGCTCAGGTTTTACCATCAAAGAACAACAAGTAAAAAACCCAAGCATTGTAACACAACGGAATCTCAGAGGGACAGTTCAGCCATTTTACATGTTTAGATGTGTTTCCTTATCTTGATATAGTCGTCTCTGGACAACGACTGTCAAGGCAAGGAAACACCCTGATGATGCGTTTCCTGTGGGTGTTGTCTCCCCCTGATGATGCGTTTCCTGTGGGTGTTGTCTCCCCCTGATGATGCGTTTCCCGTGGGTGTTGTCTCCCCCTGATGATGCGTTTCCTGTGGGTGTTGTCTCCCCCTGATGATGCGTTTCCCGTGGGTGTTGTCTCCCCCTGATGATGCGTTTCCTGTGGGTGTTGTCTCCCCCTGATGATGCGTTTCCCGTGGGTGTTGTCTCCCCCTGATGATGCGTTTCCTGTGTGTTCCAGGCCCGTCTCCCAGTGAAGTGGATGTCTCCAGAGAGTATCTTTGACGGTGTTTACACCTTGGAGAGTGATGTGTGGTCATACGGTATCCTGCTCTGGGAAATATTCTCTTTAGGTAATGTACAGTACATAACTATAGATCACCTTGGAGACTGATGTCTGGTCACATGGTATCTATAGTCACCTTGGAGACTGATGTCTGGTCACATGGTATCTATAGTCACCTTGGAGACTGATGTCTGGTCACATGGTATCTATAGTCACCTTGGAGACTGATGTCTGGTCACATGGTATCTATAGTCACCTTGGAGACTGATGTCTGGTCACATGGTATCTATAGTCACCTTGGAGAGTGATGTCTGGTCACATGGTAACTATAGTCACCTTGGAGAGTGATGTCTGGTCACATGGTATCTATAGTCACCTTGGAGACTGATGTCTGGTCATATGGTATCTATAGTCACCTTGGATATAGTAACCTTGGAGACTGATGTCTGGTCACATGGTATCTATAGTCACCTTGGAGAGTGATGTCTGGTCACATGGTAACTATAGTCACCTTGGAGACTGATGTTTGGTCACATGGTATCTATAGTCACCTTGGAGACTGATGTCTGGTCACATGGTAACTATAGTCACCTTGGATATAGTAACCTTGGAGACTGATGTTTGGTCACATGGTATCTATAGTCACCTTGGAGACTGATGTCTGGTCACATGGTAACTATAGTCACCTTGGAGACTGATGTCTGGTCACATGGTAACTATAGTCACCTTGGATATAGTAACCTTGGAGACTGATGTTTGGTCACATGGTATCTATAGTCACCTTGGAGACTGATGTCTGGTCACATGGTATCTATAGTCACCTTGGAGACTGATGTCTGGTCACATGGTATCTATAGTCACCTTGGAGACTGATGTCTGGTCACATGGTATCTATAGTCACCTTGGAGACTGATGTCTGGTCACATGGTATCTATAGTCACCTTGGAGACTGATGTCTGGTCACATGGTAACTATAGTCACCTTGGAGACTGATGTCTGGTCACATGGTATCTATAGTCACCTTGGAGACTGATGTCTGGTCACATGGTATCTATAGTCACCTTGGAGACTGATGTCTGGTCACATGGTATCTATAGTCACCTTGGAGACTGATGTCTGGTCACATGGTATCTATAGTCACCTTGGAGACTCACCTATAGTCACCTTGAGACTGATGTCTGGTCACATGGTATCTATAGTCACCTTGGAGACTGATGTCTGGTCACATGGTATCTATAGTCACCTTGGAGACTGATGTCGGGTCACATGGTATCTATAGTCACCTTAGACTGATGTCTGGTCACATGGTAACTATAGTCACCTTGGATATAGTAACCTTGGAGACTGATGTCTGGTCACATGGTAACTATAGTCACCTTGGATATAGTAACCTTGGATACTGATGTCTGGTCACATGGTATCTATAGTCACCTTGGAGAGTGATGTCTGGTCACATGGTAACTATAGTAACCTTGGAGAGTGATGTTTGGTCACATGGTAATAATAGTTACCTTGGAGACTGATGTTTGGTCACATGGTAACTATAGTCACCTTGGAGACTGATGTCTGGTCACATGGTAACTATAGTCACCTTGAGACTGATGTCTGGTCACATGGTAATATAGTCACCTTGGAGACTGATGTTTGGTCACATGGTAACTATAGTCACCTTGGAGACTGATGTCTGGTCACATGGTATCTATAGTCAACCTTGGAGACTGATGTCTGGTCACATGGTAACTATAGTCACCTTGGAGACTGATGTCTGGTCACATGTCTGGTCATAGACTGATGTTTGGTCACATGATAACTATAGTAACCTTGGAAACTGATGTCTGGTGACATGGTAACTATAGTCACCTTGGAGACTGATGTCTGGTCACATGGTAACTATAGTCACCTTGGAGACAGATGTCTGGTCACATGGTAACTATAGTCACCTTGGAGACTGATGTCTGGTCACATGGTAACTATAGATCACCTTGGAGACTGATGTCTGGTCACATGGTATCTATAGTCACCTTGGAGACTGATGTCTGGTCACATGGTAACTATAGTCACCTTGGAGAGTGATGTCTGGTCACATGGTATCTATAGTCACCTTGGAGACTGATGTCTGGTCATATGGTATCTATAGTCACCTTGGAGACTGATGTCTGGTCACATGGTAACTATAGTCACCTTGGATATAGTAACCTTGGAGACTGATGTCTGGTCACATGGTAACGATAGTCACCTTGGATATAGTAACCTTGGAGACTGATGTCTGGTCACATGGTAACTATAGTCACCTTGGAGACTGATGTCTGGTCACATGGTAACTATAGTAACCTTGGAGAGTGATGTTTGGTCACATGGTAATAATAGTTACCTTGGAGACTGATGTTTGGTCACATGGTAACTATAGTCACCTTGGAGACTGATGTCTGGTCACCTTGGAGACTGATGTCTGGTCACATGGTATCTATAGTCACCTTGGAGACTGATGTTTGGTCACATGGTAACTATAGTCACCTTGGAGACTGATGTCTGGTCACATGGTAACTATAGTCACCTTGGAGACTGATGTCTGGTCACATGGTATCTATAGTAACCTTGGAGACTGATGTCTGGTCACATGGTATCTATAGTCACCTTGGAGACTGATGTTTGGTCACATGATAACTATAGTAACCTTGGAAACTGATGTCTGGTGACATGGTAACTATAGTCACCTTGGAGACTGATGTCTGGTCACATGGTAACTATAGTCACCTTGGAGACAGATGTCTGGTCACATGGTAACTATAGTCACCTTGGAGACTGATGTCTGGTCACATGGTAACTATAGATCACCTTGGAGACTGATGTCTGGTCACATGGTATCTATAGTCACCTTGGAGACTGATGTCTGGTCACATGGTAACTATAGTCACCTTGGAGAGTGATGTCTGGTCACATGGTATCTATAGTCACCTTGGAGACTGATGTCTGGTCATATGGTAACTATAGTCACCTTGGAGACTGATGTCTGGTCACATGGTAACTATAGTCACCTTGGAGACAGATGTCTGGTCACATGGTAACTATAGTCACCTTGGAGACTGATGTCTGGTCACATGGTAACTATAGATCACCTTGGAGACTGATGTCTGGTCACATGGTATCTATAGTCACCTTGGAGACTGATGTCTGGTCACATGGTAACTATAGTCACCTTGGAGAGTGATGTCTGGTCACATGGTATCTATAGTCACCTTGGATATAGTAACCTTGGAGACTGATGTTTGGTCACATGGTATCTATAGTCACCTTGGAGACTGATGTCTGGTCACATGGTAACTATAGTCACCTTGGAGACTGATGTCTGGTCACATGGTATCTATAGTCACCTTGGAGACTGATGTCTGGTCACATGGTATCTATAGTCACCTTGGAGACTGATGTCTGGTCACATGGTATCTATAGTCACCTTGGAGACTGATGTCTGGTCACATGGTAACTATAGTCACCTTGGAGACTGATGTCTGGTCACATGGTAACTATAGTCACCTTGGAGACTGATGTCTGGTCACATGGTATCTATAGTCACCTTGGAGACTGATGTCTGGTCACATGGTATCTATAGTCACCTTGGAGACTGATGTCTGGTCACATGGTAACTATAGTCACCTTGGAGACTGATGTCTGGTCACATGGTATCTATAGTCACCTTGGAGACTGATGTCTGGTCACATGGTATCTATAGTCACCTTGGAGACTGATGTCGGGTCACATGGTATCTATAGTCACCTTAGACTGATGTCTGGTCACATGGTAACTATAGTCACCTTGGATATAGTAACCTTGGAGAGTGATGTCTGGTCACATGGTAACTATAGTCACCTTGGATATAGTAACCTTGGAGACTGATGTCTGGTCACATGGTATCTATAGTCACCTTGGAGAGTGATGTCTGGTCACATGGTAACTATAGTCACCTTGGATATAGTAACCTTGGAGACTGATGTCTGGTCACATGGTAACGATAGTCACCTTGGATATAGTAACCTTGGAGACTGATGTCTGGTCACATGGTAACTATAGTCACCTTGGAGACTGATGTCTGGTCACATGGTAACTATAGTAACCTTGGAGAGTGATGTTTGGTCACATGGTAATAATAGTTACCTTGGAGACTGATGTCTGGTCACATGGTATCTATAGTCACCTTGGAGACTGATGTTTGGTCACATGGTAACTATAGTCACCTTGGAGACTGATGTCTGGTCACATGGTATCTATAGTCACCTTGGAGACTGATGTTTGGTCACATGGTAACGATAGTCACCTTGGATATAGTAACCTTGGAGACTGATGTCTGGTCACATGGTAACTATAGTAACCTTGGAGAGTGATGTTTGGTCACATGGTAATAATAGTTACCTTGGAGACTGATGTCTGGTCACATGGTATCTATAGTCACCTTGGAGACTGATGTTTGGTCACATGGTAACTATAGTCACCTTGGAGACTGATGTCTGGTCACCTTGGAGACTGATGTCTGGTCACATGGTATCTATAGTCACCTTGGAGACTGATGTTTGGTCACATGGTAACTATAGTCACCTTGGAGACTGATGTCTGGTCACATGGTAACTATAGTCACCTTGGAGACTGATGTCTGGTCACATGGTATCTATAGTAACCTTGGAGACTGATGTCTGGTCACATGGTATCTATAGTAACCTTGGAGACTGATGTCTGGTCACATGGTATCTATAGTAACCTTGGAGACTGATGTTTGGTCACATGATAACTATAGTAACCTTGGAAACTGATGTCTGGTGACATGGTAACTATAGTCACCTTGGACACTGATGTCTGGTCACATGGTAACTATAGTCACCTTGGAGACTGATGTCTGGTCACATGGTAACTATAGTCACCTTGGAGACTGATGTCTGGTCACATGGTAACTATAGTAACCTTGGAGACTGATGTCTGGTCACATGGTAACTATAGTAACCTTGGAGACTGATGTCTGGTCACATGGTAACTATAGTCACCTTGGAGACTGATGTCTGGTCACATGGTAACTATAGTAACCTTGGAGACTGATGTCTGGTCACATGGTAACTATAGTAACCTTGGAGACTGATGTCTGGTCACATGGTAACTATAGTAACCTTGGAGACTGATGTCTGGTCACATGGTAACTATAGTAACCTTGGAGAGTTGTTGTTTTCACCTTTTCTGGTCTCCGTTATTTACTTAACAAATAAGTAATACTCAAAATGAAGATTGTGAGCGGACCAAGTAATTGGGCGTCACTCTAAAGCGGGAAGGTGGAATAAACGAGTCAGGAGTAGGTTTTCTTGATTGAACACAGTTCTCTATTGAGGGCATTTGGTCAACACAAACACTCCAACATAATCAATGAAAATCTCACAAGGAAAAACACATACATCTTCTTCTCCAGATGAAACAGGAACACAATAGGACTATCTTTAAGCTACAACAAAAAGTCACCGGATTGTCACCGTCTTAGTGGTTCATCCTGGATAGCTCCTCTCTCTCGGTGGCCATCTTCCAGGGATAGCTCCCCTCTCTCGGTGGCCATCTTCCAGGGATAGCTCCCCTCTCTCGGTGGCCATCTTCCAGGGATAGCTCCCCTCTCTCGGTGGCCATCTTCCAGGGATAGCTCCCCTCTCTCGGTGGCCATCTTCCTAGCTCCCTCTCTCGGTGGCCATCTTCCAGGGATAGCTCCCCTCTCTCGGTGGCCATCTTCCAGGGATAGCTCCCCTCTCTCGGTGGCCATCTTCCAGGGATAGCTCCCCTCTCTCGGTGGCCATCTTCCAGGGATAGCTCCTCTCTCTCGGTGGCCATCTTCCAGGGATAGCTCCTCTCTCTCGGTGGCCATCTTCCAGGGATAGCTCCCTCTCTCGGTGGCCATCTTCCAGGGATCTCCCCTCTCAGTCTCTCGGTGGCCATCTTCCAGGGATAGCTCCCCTCTCTCGGTGGCCATCTTCCAGGGATAGCTCCTCTCTCTCGGTGGCCATCTTCCAGGGATAGCTCCCCTCTCTCGGTGGCCATCTTCCAGGGATAGCTCCCCTCTCTCGGTGGCCATCTTCCAGGGATAGCTCCCCTCTCTCGGTGGCCATCTTCCAGGGATAGCTCCCTCTCGGTGGCCATCTTCCAGGGATAGCTCCCTCTCTCGCCATCTTCCAGGGATAGCTCCCCTCTCTCGGTGGCCATCTTCCAGGGATAGCTCCCCTCTCTCGGTGGCCATCTTCCAGGGATAGCTCCCCTCTCTCGGTGGCCATCTTCCAGGGATAGCTCCCCTCTCTCGGTGGCCATCTTCCAGGGATAGCTCCTCTCTCTCGGTGGCCATCTTCCAGGGATAGCTCCCCTCTCTCGGTGGCCATCTTCCAGGGATAGCTCCCCTCTCTCGGTGGCCATCTTCCAGGGATAGCTCCTCTCTCTCGGTGGCCATCTTCCAGGGATAGCTCCTCTCTCTCGGTGGCCATCTTCCAGGGATAGCTCCCCTCTCTCGGTGGCCATCTTCCAGGTAGCTCCCCTCTCTCGGTGGCCATCTTCCAGGGATAGCTCCTCTCTCTCGGTGGCCATCTTCCAGGGATAGCTCCCTCTCGGTGGCCATCTTCCAGGGATAGCTCCTCTCTCGGTGGCCATCTTCCAGGGATAGCTCCCCCTCTCGGTGGCCATCTTCCAGGGATAGCTCCCCTCTCTCGGTGGCCATCTTCCAGGGATAGCTCCTCTCTCTCGGTGGCCATCTTCCAGGGATAGCTCCCTCTCTCGGTGGCCATCTTCCAGGGATAGCTCCTCTCTCTCGGTGGCCATCTTCCAGGGATAGCTCCTCTCTCGGTGGCCATCTTCCAGGGATAGCTCCTCTCTCTCGGTGGCCATCTTCCAGGGATAGCTCCTCTCTCGGTGGCCATCTTCCAGGGATGCTCCCCTCTCTCGGTGGCCATCTTCCAGGGATAGCTCCCCTCTCTCGGTGGCCATCTTCCAGGGATAGCTCCCTCTCTCGGTGGCCATCTTCCAGGGATAGCTCCCCTCTCGGTGGCCATCTTCCAGGGATAGCTCCCCTCTCTCGGTGGCCATCTTCCAGGGATAGCTCCTATAGTGGCCATCTTCCAGGGATAGCTCTCTCTCGGTGGCCATCTTCCAGGGATAGCTCCTCTCTCTCGGTGGCCATCTTCCAGGGATAGCTCCTCTCTCTCGGTGGCCATCTTCCAGGGATAGCTCCTCTCTCTCGGTGGCCATCTTCCAGGGATAGCTCCTCTCTCTCGGTGGCCATCTTCCAGGGATAGCTCCCTCTCTCGGTGGCCATCTTCCAGGGATGCTCCCCTCTCTCGGTGGCCATCTTCTAGCTCTCTCTCGGTGGCCATCTTCCAGGGATAGCTCCTTGGTGGCCATCTTCCAGGGATAGCTCCTGGTGGCCATCTTCCAGGGATAGCTCCCCTCTCTCGGTGGCCATCTTCCAGGGATAGCTCCTCTCTCTCGGTGGCCATCTTCCAGGGATAGCTCCTCTCTCTCTCTTCCAGGTGGCCATCTTCCAGGGATAGCTCCTCTCTCTCGGTGGCCATCTTCCAGGGATAGCTCCTCTCTCTCGGTGGCCATCTTCCAGGGAAGCTCCTCTGGCCATCTCGGTGGCCATCTTCCAGGGATAGCTCCTGGTGGCCATCTTCCAGGGATAGCTCCTCTCTCTCGGTGGCCATCTTCCAGGGATAGCTCCTCCTCTCGGTGGCCATCTTCCAGGGATAGCTCCCCTCTCTCGGTGGCCATCTTCCAGGGATAGCTCCCCTCTCGGTGGCCATCTTCCAGGGATAGCTCCTGGTGGCCATCTTCCAGGGATAGCTCCCCTCTCTCGGTGGCCATCTTCCAGGGATAGCTCCCCTCTCTCGGTGGCCATCTTCCAGGGATAGCTCCTCTCTCGGTGGCCATCTTCCAGGGATAGCTCCCCTCTCTCGGTGGCCATCTTCCAGGGATAGCTCCCCTCTCTCGGTGGCCATCTTCCAGGGATAGCTCCTTCTCTCGGTGGCCATCTTCCAGGGATAGCTCCCCTCTCTCGGTGGCCATCTTCCAGGGATAGCTCCTCTCTCTCGGTGGCCATCTTCCAGGGATAGCTCCCCTCTCTCGGTGGCCATCTTCCAGGGATAGCTCCTCCTCTCGGTGGCCATCTTCCAGGGATAGCTCCTCTCTCTCGGTGGCCATCTTCCAGGGATAGCTCCTCTCTCTCGGTGGCCATCTTCCAGGGATAGCTCCTCTCTCTCGGTGGCCATCTTCCAGGGATAGCTCCTCTCTCTCGGTGGCCATCTTCCAGGGATAGCTCCTCTCTCTCGGTGGCCATCTTCCAGGGATAGCTCCTCTCTCTCGGTGGCCATCTTCCAGGGATAGCTCCTCTCTCCATCTTCCAGGGATGGCCATCTTCCAGGGATAGCTCCTCTCTCTCGGTGGCCATCTTCCAGGGATAGCTCCTCTCTCTCGGTGGCCATCTTCCAGGGATAGCTCCTCTCTCTCGGTGGCCATCTTCCAGGGATAGCTCCTCTCTCTCGGTGGCCATCTTCCAGGGATAGCTCTCTCTCTCGGTGGCCATCTTCCAGGGATAGCTCCTCTCTCTCGGTGGCCATCTTCCAGGGATAGCTCCTCTCTCTCGGTGGCCATCTTCCAGGGGATAGCTCCCTCTCTCGGTGGCCATCTTCCAGCTCCTCTCTCTCGGTGGCCATCTTCCAGGGATAGCTCCTTCTCTCGGTGGCCATCTTCCAGGGATAGCTCCTCTCTCTCGGTGGCCATCTTCCAGGGATAGCTCCTCTCTCTCGGTGGCCATCTTCCAGGGATAGCTCCTCTCTCTCGGTGGCCATCTTCCAGGGATAGCTCCTCTCTCTCGGTGGCCATCTTCCAGGGATAGCTCCTCTCTCTCGGTGGCCATCTTCCAGGGATAGCTCCTCTCTCTCGGTGGCCATCTTCCAGGGATAGCTCCTCTCTCTCGGTGGCCATCTTCCAGGGATAGCTCCTCTCTCTCGGTGGCCATCTTCCAGGGATAGCTCCTCTCTCTCGGTGGCCATCTTCCAGGGATAGCTCCTCTCTCTCGGTGGCCATCTTCCAGGGATAGCTCCTCTCTCTCGGTGGCCATCTTCCAGGGATAGCTCCTCTCTCTCGGTGGCCATCTTCCAGGGATAGCTCCTCTCTCTCGGTGGCCATCTTCCAGGGATAGCTCCCCTCTCTCGGTGGCCATCTTCCAGGGATAGCTCCTCTCTCTCGGTGGCCATCTTCCAGGGATAGCTCCTCTCTCTCGGTGGCCATCTTCCAGGGATAGCTCCTCTCTCTCGGTGGCCATCTTCCAGGGATAGCTCCTCTCTCTCGGTGGCCATCTTCCAGGGATAGCTCCTCTCTCTCGGTGGCCATCTTCCAGGGATAGCTCCTCTCTCTCGGTGGCCATCTTCCAGGGATAGCTCCTCTCTCTCGGTGGCCATCTTCCAGGGATAGCTCCTCTCTCTCGGTGGCCATCTTCCAGGGATAGCTCCTCTCTCGGTGGCCATCTTCCAGGTGGCCATCTTCCAGGGATAGCTCCTCTCTCTCGGTGGCCATCTTCCAGGGATAGCTCCTCTCTCTCGGTGGCCATCTTCGGTGGCCATCTTCCAGGGATAGCTCCTCTCTCTCGGTGGCCATCTTCCAGGGATAGCTCCTCTCTCTCGGTGGCCATCTTCCAGGGATAGCTCCTCTCTCTCGGTGGCCATCTTCCAGGGATAGCTCCTCTCTCTCGGTGGCCATCTTCCAGGGATAGCTCCTCTCTCTCGGTGGCCATCTTCCAGGGATAGCTCCCCTCTCTCGGTGGCCATCTTCCAGGGATAGCTCCCCTCTCTCGGTGGCCATCTTCCAGGGATAGCTCCCCTCTCTCGGTGGCCATCTTCCAGGGATAGCTCCCTCTCTCGGTGGCCATCTTCCAGGGATAGCTCCTCTCTCTCTCCATCTTCCAGGTGGCCATCTTCCAGGGATAGCTCCTCTCTCCATCTTCCAGGGATGGCCATCTTCTCGGTGGGATAGCTCCTCTCTCTCGGTGGCCATCTTCCAGGGATAGCTCCTCTCTCTCGGTGGCCATCTTCCAGGGATAGCTCCTCTCTCTCGGTGGCCATCTTCCAGGGATAGCTCCTCTCTCTCGGTGGCCATCTTCCAGGGATAGCTCCCTCTCTCGGTGGCCATCTTCCAGGGATAGCTCCTCTCTCTCGGTGGCCATCTTCCAGGGATAGCTCCTCTCTCTCGGTGGCCATCTTCCAGGGATAGCTTCCAGGGGCCATCTTCCAGGGATAGCTCCCCTCTCTCGGTGGCCATCTTCCAGGGATAGCTCCCCTCTCTCGGTGGCCATCTTCCAGGGATAGCTCCTCTCTCTCGGTGGCCATCTTCCAGGGATAGCTCCCCTCTTCCCATCTTCCAGGGATAGCTCCTCTCTCTCGGTGGCCATCTTCCAGGGATAGCTCCTCTCTCTCGGTGGCCATCTTCCAGGGATAGCTCCTCTCTCTCGGTGGCCATCTTCCAGGGATAGCTCCTCTCTCTCGGTGGCCATCTTCCAGGGATAGCTCCTCTCTCTCGGTGGCCATCTTCCAGGGATAGCTCCTCTCTCTCGGTGGCCATCTTCCAGGGATAGCTCCTCTCTCTCGGTGGCCATCTTCCAGGGATAGCTCCTCTCTCTCGGTGGCCATCTTCCAGGGATAGCTCCTCTCTCTCGGTGGCCATCTTCCAGGGATAGCTCCTCTCTCTCGGTGGCCATCTTCCAGGGATAGCTCCTCTCTCTCGGTGGCCATCTTCCAGGGATAGCTCCTCTCTCTCGGTGGCCATCTTCCAGGGATAGCTCCCCTCTCTCGGTGGCCATCTTCCAGGGATAGCTCCCCTCTCTCGGTGGCCATCTTCCAGGGATAGCTCCTCTCTCTCGGTGGCCATCTTCCAGGGATAGCTCCTCTCTCTCGGTGGCCATCTTCCAGGGATAGCTCCTCTCTCTCGGTGGCCATCTTCCAGGGATAGCTCCTCTCTCTCGGTGGCCATCTTCCAGGGATAGCTCCTCTCTCTCGGTGGCCATCTTCCAGGGATAGCTCCTCTCTCTCGGTGGCCATCTTCCAGGGATAGCTCCTCTCTCTCGGTGGCCATCTTCCAGGGATAGCTCCTCTCTCTCGGTGGCCATCTTCCAGGGATAGCTCCTCTCTCTCGGTGGCCATCTTCCAGGGATAGCTCCTCTCTCTCGGTGGCCATCTTCCAGGGATAGCTCCTCTCTCTCGGTGGCCATCTTCCAGGGATAGCTCCTCTCTCTCGGTGGCCATCTTCCAGGGATAGCTCCTCTCTCTCGGTGGCCATCTTCCAGGGATAGCTCCTCTCTCTCGGTGGCCATCTTCCAGGGATAGCTCCTCTCTCTCGGTGGCCATCTTCCAGGGATAGCTCCTCTCTCTCGGTGGCCATCTTCCAGGGATAGCTCCTCTCTCTCGGTGGCCATCTTCCAGGGATAGCTCCTCTCTCTCGGTGGCCATCTTCCAGGGATAGCTCCTCTCTCTCGGTGGCCATCTTCCAGGGATAGCTCCTCTCTCTGGCCATCTTCCAGGGATGGCCATCTTCCAGGGATAGCTCCTCTCTCTCGGTGGCCATCTTCCAGGGATAGCTCCTCTCTCTCGGTGGCCATCTTCCAGGGATAGCTCCTCTCTCTCCATCTTCCAGGTGGCCATCTTCCAGGGATAGCTCCTCTCTCTCGGTGGCCATCTTCCAGGGATAGCTCCCCTCTCTCGGTGGCCATCTTCCAGGGATAGCTCCCCTCTCTCGGTGGCCATCTTCCAGGGATAGCTCCTCTCTCTCGGTGGCCATCTTCCAGGGATAGCTCCCCTCTCTCGGTGGCCATCTTCCAGGGATAGCTCCTCTCTCTCGGTGGCCATCTTCCAGGGATAGCTCCTCTCTCTCGGTGGCCATCTTCCAGGGATAGCTCCCCTCTCTCGGTGGCCATCTTCCAGGGATAGCTCCCCTCTCTCGGTGGCCATCTTCCAGGGATAGCTCCCCTCTCTCGGTGGCCATCTTCCAGGGATAGCTCCCCTCTCTCGGTGGCCATCTTCCAGGGATAGCTCCCCTCTCTCGGTGGCCATCTTCCAGGGATAGCTCCTCTCTCTCGGTGGCCATCTTCCAGGGATAGCTCCTCTCTCTCGGTGGCCATCTTCCAGGGATAGCTCCTCTCTCTCGGTGGCCATCTTCCAGGGATAGCTCCTCTCTCTCGGTGGCCATCTTCCAGGGATAGCTCCTCTCTCTCGGTGGCTTCATCTCCTCTCTCTCGGTGGCCATCTTCCAGGGATAGCTCCTCTCTCTCGGTGGCCATCTTCCAGGGATAGCTCCCCTCTCTCGGTGGCCATCTTCCAGGGATAGCTCCTCTCTCTCGGTGGCCATCTTCCAGGGATAGCTCCCCTCTCTCGGTGGCCATCTTCCAGGGATAGCTCCCCTCTCTCGGTGGCCATCTTCCAGGGATAGCTCCCCTCTCTCGGTGGCCATCTTCCAGGGATAGCTCCTCTCTCTCGGTGGCCATCTTCCAGGGATAGCTCCTCTCTCTCGGTGGCCATCTTCCAGAGATAGTTTTCCCCTCCAATCTCTGCTGGTTCCATTCTCTCTCTTATAGGGGAAGGAGAGTATGTCATTAGTACCGTCAGCTGTGCTTAATTGCCTCTGGTTACCTCGTCTCCCATGCCTTGTTGGGCTGCTATCCGTGAGCCCAGCCTGTCCTCTGGTTACCTTGTTGGGCTGCTATCCGTGAGCCCAGCCTGTCCTCTGGTTACCTTGTCTCCCATGCCTTGTTGGGCTGCTATCCGTGAGCCCAGCCTGTCCTCTGGTTACCTTGTCTCCCATGCCTTGTTGGGCTGCTATCCGTGAGCCCAGCCTCTCCTCTGGTTACCTCGTCTCCCATGCCTTGTTGGGCTGCTATCCGTGAGCCCAGCCTGTCCTCTGGTTACCTTGTCTCCCATGCCTTGTTGGGCTGCTATCCGTGAGCCCAGCCTCTCCTCTGGTTACCTTGTCTCCCATGCCTTGTTGGGCTGCTATCTGTGAGCCCAGCCTCTCCTCTGGTTACCTTGTCTCCCATGCCTTGTTGGGCTGCTATCCGTGAGCCCAGCCTCTCCTCTGGTTACCTTGTCTCCCATGCCTTGTTGGGCTGCTATCCGTGAGCCCAGCCTCTCCTCTGGTTACCTTGTCTCCCGTGCCTTGTTGGGCTGCTATCCGTGAGCCCAGCCTGCCCTCTGGTTACCTCGTCTCCCATGCCTTGTTGGGCTGCTATCCGTGAGCCCAGCCTGCCCTCTAGTGGTCCTTCCACAAGATATTTTAATTAGAAGACAGCCGTTGACAGAAGTCAAATATCAACATACAACCGATGTCTCTCCTGAGTTGTGAACAAAAGAAAGACAGCATCTTCTATAGATCAAACCTCATGGTGTCAAACCCTGCAGCTTAAAGACCCAGTTATTCTAAACACAAGGTTTCTGAGAACCTGTCTCAGCGGGATGTACATCTGCCCTGGTTTCAGAGAAAAACAGACGCTGTGTCTCTCTCTGTGTCTCGCTGTCATCCACAGTCCCCTTTTTCTCACAGACGCGGGGCTGCGTGTTTTGGTAGAGAGCTTGTCTCTCTCTGTGTCTCCCTGTCATCCACAGTCCCCTTTTCTCACCTCTTCTCACAGACGCAGGGCTGCGGGTTTTGGTAGAGAGCTTGGCACAGACAGAGGCTTCAATATTCAGCAATACAGTGAGCATAAGTATAAAGCAAATGATTAGTAACAACATAATCAATGGTGGGGGTCTTTAGAAGATCAACTTTAACCCTTCAGAGTGATGTCTGGTCACATGGTAACTATAGTAACCCTTCAGAGTGATGTCTGGTCACATGGTAACTATAGTAACCCTTCAGAGTGATGTCTGGTCACATGGTAACTATAGTAACCTAGTAGACTGATGTCTGGTCACATGGTAACTATAGTAACCTTGGAGACTGATGTCTGGTCACATGGTAACTATAGTAACCTAGTAGACTGATGTCTGGTCACATGGTAACTATAGTAACCTAGTAGACTGATGTCTGGTCACATGGTAACTATAGTAACCTAGTCAGACTGATGTCTGGTCACATGGTAACTATAGTAACCTAGTAGACTGATGTCTGGTCACATGGTAACTATAGTAACCTAGTAGACTGATGTCTGGTCACATGGTAACTATAGTAACCCTTCAGAGTGATGTCTGGTCACATGGTAACTATAGTAACCTAGTAGACTGATGTCTGGTCACATGGTAACTATAGTAACCTTGGAGACTGATGTCTGGTCACATGGTAACTATAGTAACCTAGTAGACTGATGTCTGGTCACATGGTAACTATAGTAACCTAGTAGACTGATGTCTGGTCACATGGTAACTATAGTAACCTTGGAGACTGATGTCTGGTCACATGGTAACTATAGTAACCTAGTAGACTGATGTCTGGTCACATGGTAACTATAGTAACCTAGTAGACTGATGTCTGGTCACATGGTAACTATAGTAACCTTGGAGACTGATGTCTGGTCACATGGTAACTATAGTAACCTAGTAGACTGATGTCTGGTCACATGGTAACTATAGTAACCTAGTAGACTGATGTCTGGTCACATGGTAACTATAGTAACCTTGGAGACTGATGTCTGGTCACATGGTAACTATAGTAACCTAGTAGACTGATGTCTGGTCACATGGTAACTATAGTAACCTCGAAGACTGATGTCTGGTCACATGGTAACTATAGTAACCTTGGAGACTGATGTCTGGTCACATGGTAACTATAGTAACCTAGTAGACTGATGTCTGGTCACATGGTAACTATAGTAACCTTGGAGACTGATGTCTGGTCACATGGTAACTATAGTAACCTAGTAGACTGATGTCTGGTCACATGGTAACTATAGTAACCTCGAAGACTGATGTCTGGTCACATGGTAACTATAGTAACCTTGGAGACTGATGTCTGGTCACATGGTAACTATAGTAACCCTTCAGAGTGATGTCTGGTCACATGGTAACTATAGTAACCTTGGATACAGTCTATATACTCACACACACACAAAGGCATGCAGGCACACATGTTTGGGGAATATACTAACTGTGTGTCTGTGTGTGTGTGTGTGTGTGTGTGTGATTGTGTGTGTCTGTCTTTGTGTGTGTGTGTTTCTGTGTGTGTGTGTCTGTCTCTCTGTGTGTGTGTGTGTGTGTGTGTGTGTGTGTGTGTGTGTGTGTGTGTATGTGTGTGTCTCTGTGTGTGTGTGTCTGTCTGTCTGTCTGTGTCTCTCTGTCTGTCTGTCTCTGTCTGTGTCTGTCTGTCTGTGTGTCTGTCTCTCTGTGTGTGTCTGTGTGTGTGTGTGTGTGTGTGTGTGTGTGTGTGTGTGTGTGTCTCTGTGTGTGTGTGTGTGTAGGCAGCAGTCCATACCCTGGTATGCAGGTGGGTTCAGCGTTCTACAGGATGATCCAGGAAGGACACAGAATGAACAGACCTGATGTGGCTCCCAGAGAAATGTAAGGAGTGTGTGTGATTTTGAAAAATGTACTTACTATGACTGAGACACAGTATGTGGTTGTCCCACCTAGCGATCTTAAGATTAAGACACAGTAGTGAGTCATTTAGCAGACTCTCTTATCCAGAGAGACTTACAGTAGGGAGTCATTTAGCAGACTCTCTTATCCAGAGAGACTTACAGTAGGGAGTCATTTAGCAGACTCTCTTATCCAGAGAGACTTACAGTAGGGAGTCATTTAAGAGAGTCTGGATAAGAGAGTCTGTTAAATGACTCTACTGTAATTCTCTCTGGATAAGAGTCTGCTAAATGACTCCCTACTGTCAGTCTCTCTGGATAAGAGAGTCTGCTAAATGACTCCCTACTGTCAGTCTCTCTGGATAAGAGAGTCTGCTAAATGACTCCCTACTGTCAGTCTCTCTGGATAAGAGAGTCTGCTAAATGACTCACATGTAAATTGTGCTTGTTTTCTGACCCCTGTTTCTCAGAGTCTCTTACTCTTTGTCTCTTAGCTCTCTCTCTTTTGTCTCTTACTCCCTGACTCTCTCTCTCTCTTTGCCTGTCTTCTCTCTCTTTGTCTCTTACTCTCTCTCTTGTCTCTCTGTCTCTTTGTCTCTCTGTCTCTGTCTGTCTCTCTCTCTTTGTCTCTCTGTCTGTCTCTCTGCCTGTCTCTCTCTCTCTCTGTCTCTCTCTCTCTGCCTGTCTCTCTCTCTCTGTCTCTCTGTCTGTCTCTCTCTCTCTCTGTCTCTCTCTCTGTCTCTCTCTCTCTGTCTCTCTGCCTGTCTCTCTCTGTCTCTCTGCCTGTCTGTCTCTCTCCAGTTATGACATGATGTTGTCCTGTTGGAGTGAGGACCCTCTGAAGAGACCTTCCTTCAGGAAAGTAGTCGAGAGGACTGAACTACTACTGTCGGAACACACCAAGAATGTACGTTCTAGAACTGTTCAGCAACGTTTTGTTGAAAATGCATCTATACATTATCAATATATGTCAATTGATAATGGGGGGAGGAGAAGGATTACTTATCCTATCCAAGGAATACCTAGGATAGGATAAGTAATCCTTCTCCCCCCCCTTTAAGATTTAGATGCACTATTGTAAAGTGACTATTCTACTGGATGTCATAAGGTGAATGCACCAATTTGTAAGTCGCTCTGGATAAGAGCGTCTGCTAAATGACTTAAATGTAATGTTAAATGTAAATGTATCGAATTGAAATGGAATCAATAACTTGGGATAATTATTTGAACTACTACTGCCAGAAAACACCAATAATGTAGGTTCATAAATAGTATAGTTTTATATGGATGTATCGATCTATATTTACATATTAATATGAATGTTCAAACCCTAAATTGTATATTTTGGAATATTTCAGTAATGTTTAATACAACATGCCTAAATTCTGTGTTGATGTTTGTCTGTGTGTGTTGTGTTGTTTGTTGATGTGTGTGTGTGTGTGTGTGTGTGTGTGTGTGTGTGCAGGTGTACCTGAACCTGAGCTATGGAGCTGTTCCTCCAGACCAGCAGAGGGCAGCGCCTCACAGACTGAGCTCAGTGAGCAGCACTACGGCCCCGACACAACCACTACTGCTGAATACTGCTGATGTGTTTGTGGACTACGACACTGTCTGAACAATGGACGGACACACACACACACACACACACACACACACAAACTCAGCACCGCCAATTTTGTGGACTAGGACACTGTCTGAACAATGGACACACTGGACACACTCTCTCTTTGTATTGATTGGTCTGTGATGCATTTCATGTAGTATCTAACCTTTATCTAACCTTTATGTAACTAGGCAAGTCGGTTAAGAACAAATTCGTATTTACAATGATGACCCCCGGATGGGCGCCGCCATATGGGACACAACACAATAACCTCCACATTCATAAACACAATAACCTCCACAATAACCTCCACATTCATAAACACAATAACCTCCACATTCATAAACACAATAACCTCCACATTCATAAACACAATAACCTCCACAATAACCTCATAAACACAATAACCTCCACATTCATAAACACAATAACCTCCACATTCATAAACACAATAACCTCCACATTCATAAACACAATAAACACAATAACCTCCACATTCATAAACACAATAACCTCCACATTCATAAACACAATAACCTCCACATTCATAAACACAATAACCTCCACATTCATAAACACAATAACCTCCACATTCATAAACACAATAACCTCCACATTCATAAACACAATAACCTCCACATTCATAAACACAATAACCTCCACATTCATAAACACAATAACCTCCACATTCATAAACACAATAACCTCCACATTCATAAACACAATAACCTCCACATTCATAAACACAATAACCTCCACATTCATAAACACAATAACCTCCACAATAACCTCCACATTCATAAACACAATAACCTCCACATTCATAACCTCACATTCATAACACAATAACCTCCACATTCATAAACACAATAACCTCCACATTCATAAACACAATAACCTCCACATTCATAAACACAATAACCTCCACATTCATAAACACAATAACCTCCACATTCATAAACACAATAACCTCCACATTCATAAACACAATAACCTCCACATTCATAAACACAATAACCTCCACATTCATAAACACAATAACCTCCACATTCATAAACACAATAACCTCCACATTCATAAACACAATAACCTCCACATTCATAAACACAATAACCTCCACATTCATAAACACAATAACCTCCACATTCATAAACACAATAACCTCCACATTCATAAACACAATAACCTCCACATTCATAAACACAATAACCTCCACATTCATAAACACAATAACCTCCACATTCATAAACACAATAACCTCCACATTCATAAACACAATAAAACCTAACCTCCACATTCATAAACACAATAACCAATTCATAAACACAATAACCTCCACATTCATAAACACAATAACCTCCACATTCATAAACACACAACCTCCACATTCATAAACACAATAACCTCCACATTCATAAACACAATAACCTCCACATTCATAAACACAATAACCTCCACATTCATATACACAATAACCTCCATAACCACAATAACCTCCACATTCATATACACAATAACCTCCACATTCATAAACACAATAACCTCCACATTCATAAACACAATAACCTCCACATTCATAAACACAATAACCTCCACATTCATAAACACAATAACCTCCACATTCATAAACACAATAACCTCCACATTCATAAACACAATAACCTCCACATTCATAAACACAATAACCTCCACATTCATAAACACAATAACCTCCACATTCATAAACACAATAACCTCCACATTCATAAACACAATAACCTCCACATTCATAAACACAATAACCTCCACATTCATAAACACAATAACCTCCACATTCATAAACACAATAACCTCCACATTCATAAACACAATAACCTCCACATTCATAAACACAATAACCTCCACATTCATATACACAATAACCTCCACATTCATATACACAGTAAAATACACAATACTAAACCGTGATTGGATGTCCAGGCCTAAACCCTGATTGGAAGTCCAGGCCTAAACCCTGATTGGAAGTCCAGGCCTAAACCCTAATTGGATGTCCAGGCCTAAACCCTGATTGGAAGTCCAGGCCTAAACCCTGATTGAATGTCCAGGCCTAAACCCTGATTGGATGTCCAGGCCTAAACCCTGATTGGATGTCCAGGCCTAAACCCTGATTGGATGTCCAGGCCTAAACCCTGATTGGATGTCCAGGCCTAAACCCTGATTGGATGTCCAGGCCTAAACCCTGATTGGATGTCCAGGCCTAAACCCTGATTGGATGTCCAGGCCTAAACCCTGATTGGATGTCCAGGCCTAAACCCTGATTGGATGTCCAGGCCTAAACCCTAATTGGATGTCCAGGCCTAAACCCTGATTGGATGTCCAGGCCTAAACCCTGATTGGATGTCCAGGCCTAAACCCTGATTGGATGTCCAGGCCTAAACCCTGATAGGATGTCCAGGCCTAAACCCTGATTGGATGTCCAGGCCTAAACCCTGATAGGATGTCCAGGCCTAAACCCTAATTGGATGTCCAGGCCTAAACCCTAATAGGATGTCCAGGCCTAAACCCTGATTGGATGTCCAGGCCTAAACCCTGATTGAATGTCCAGGCCTAAACCCTGATTGGATGTCCAGGCCTAAACCCTGATTGGATGTCCAGGCCTAAACCCTGATTGGAAGTCCAGGCCTAAACCCTGATTGGATGTCCAGGCCTAAACCCTGATTGGATGTCCAGGCCTAAACCCTGATTGGATGTCCAGGCCTAAACCCTGATTGGATGTCCAGGCCTAAACCCTGATTGGATGTCCAGGCCTAAACCCTGATTGGATGTTCAGGCCTAAACCCTGATAGGATGTCCAGGCCTAAGCTCTGATTGATTTACATTCATTAAAAAAACAGCAAAGTTGTACATTCACCAAGGATTCTAGAACTTTAGATAGACCAGAAAGTCTTGAAGTGGTGCGGTAATCATTAAGATCACTACTAATTCCCCGTCCTTACGCACAAGAGCTGATTTCCACACTTCATGGAATATATTTCCTGATAACAATGTTAAATTAAAAATGGTGGTTATTGCGCCAACAATGGTGGGCGCTGCTGCACACTTGAGCAGACCGCGATCCAATTGGTCGTCGCCCCGTCGCCCCCCTTGTGGATTTCTTGTAGTCTATTGCTATCAAAGCACCCAGGATTTATTTTTCTGTAAATAAGCCTAAAAGAAAAAGCTCTGTCATTTCTCTGATCAGTCAGCAAGTTTCCCCCTTATCAGCATCCAGCCGCAATATCATTGTGAATATGCTTAGAAGTTCAAAGAGATCATCACCCACTGAAAATAAAATGGTGATTTAATGCAATATTAGAGGCAATATACAATACAGTATCAATACAGTATGAACTGACACAGCAGTTAGTTTAAAGAACAAATACGCTATAGGCTGACTGCCACATCTATACAGCATGTAGATCTACTAACACAGCTGTTCTGACCATATACAGTATACACTATCATCATCAGAACATCTCCCAGGACATAGACATATCTGATATGGGCAGAAAGCTTAAATGCCTAAAATCTAACTGCACGGTCCAATTTACAGTAGCTATTACAGTGAAATAATACCATGCTATTGTTTGAGGAGAGGGCAGAGTTATGACATGTATCAATAAACCAATTAGGCACATTTGGGCAGACCTGATACAACATTTTGAACTGAAATGCAATGATTCATTGGATCAGTCAACAAAAATGCACATACACTGCTGCCATCTAGTGGCCAAAATCTAAATTGTGCCTGAACTGGAATAATACATTGAAGCCCTTGTCTGCAAAAAAATAAAAATAAATAAGATTGGTAAATGAGTCTAGCCAGCTATCTAAACTTGTAGTAATTATGGTCTCATTACCGACCGGGGGCCCCCATTAATTTTGTTTGTCACTTTCACTCAGATATTATATAAACACTGCAAATATTTCTCTCCATCCTATGGCAAACTGCGTAGAATTGCAAGAGATTAACTCTATAATGTTTAATTTTATGAACGTGGGTACGCAGACCAGCGAGCCACTGCGGTCCCTCATGATGAGGTCAGATTTTTTTGTAGTGAATACATAGAACCAGGAGAGGCTCTGTCTGGGAAACATAGAACCAGGAGAGGCTCTGTCTGGGAAACATAGAACCAGGAGAGGCTCTGTCTGGGAAACATAGAACCAGGAGAGGCTCTGTCTGGGAAACATAGAACCAGGAGAGGCTCTGACTGGGAAACATAGAACCAGGAGAGGCTCTGTCTGGGAAACATAGAACCAGGAGAGGCTCTGTCTGGGAAACATAGAACCAGGAGAGGCTCTGTCTGGGAAACATAGAACCAGGAGAGGCTCTGTCTGGGAAACATAGAACCAGGAGAGGCTCTGACTGGGAAACATAGAACCAGGAGAGGCTCTGACTGGGAAACATAGAACCAGGAGAGGCTCTGTCTGGGAAACATAGAACCAGGAGAGGCTCTAACTGGGAAATAGAACCAGGAGAGGCTCTAACTGGGAAACATAGAACCAGGAGAGGCTCTGACTGGGAAACATAGAACCAGGAGAGGCTCTGTCTGGGAAACAGAACCAGGAGAGGCTCTAACTGGGAAACATAGAACCAGGAGAGGCTCTGACTGGGAAACATAGAACCAGGAGAGGCTCTGACTGGGAAACATAGAACCAGGAGAGGCTCTGTCTGGGAAACAGAACCAGGAGAGGCTCTGTCTGGGAAACATAGAACCAGGAGAGGCTCTGTCTGGGAAATAGAACCAGGAGAGGCTCTGTCTGGGAAACAGAACCAGGAGAGGCTCTGTCTGGGAAACATAGAACCAGGAGAGGCTCTGTCTGGGAAACATAGAACCAGGAGAGGCTCTGTCTGGGAAACATAGAACCAGGAGAGGCTCTGTCTGGAAACCAACTCTTCATGTGTAAATACTTTAGCTTGATGTTCAGGGTTTGTTTTATGTTAATAGTATGTGTGTGCGTTGGTTCTGATGCAGAGAATGTATGTGATGAATGAAGCCATGTAAAAACGGGTTGGAGGCTGAGGTTGTTGGCTTGTAATAAAGAAAGTACTGGAACTATGGTGTGTGTGTCAGGTGTGTGTGTGGTGGTATGGTGTGTGTGTCAGGTGTGTGTGTGTGTTGTGGTATGGTGTGTGTGTGTGTGTGGTGGTATGGTGTGTGTGGTGGTATGGTGTGTGTGTGTGTGTGTGTGTGTGGTGGTATGGTGTGTGTGTGTGTGGTGGTATGGTGTGTGTATGGTGTGTGTGTGTTCCTGGGTCTCCTCAGGACATAGTCAGACCAGGTACAGACAGTGTTCCAGTGGAGGCCGTCACTGCTCCTGTAAAGTAAGCAACAAAAACACACAACCAACAATACATTTGTAAATTGGGTTTTATTTTCATTTTGACCGAGGTACATTAAAACTAGTTGGGATTACCTGGTAAATGTACATTAAAACTAGTTGGGGTTACCCGGTAAGTGTACATTAAAACTAGTTGGGATTACCTGGTAAGTGTACTTTAAAACTAGTTGGGGTTACCTGGTAAGTGTACATTAAAACTAGTTGGGATTACCTGGTAAGTGTACTTTAAAACTAGTTGGGGGTACCTGGTAAGTGTACTTTAAAACTAGTTGGGGGTACCTGGTAAGTGTACATTAAAACTAGTTGGGGGTACCTGGTAAGTGTACATTAAAACTAGTTGGGGTTACCTGGTAAGTGTGCATTAAAACTAGTTGGGGTTACCTGGTAAGTGTGCATTAAAACTAGTTGGGGTTACCTGGTAAGTGTGCATTAAAACTAGTTGGGGTTACCTGGTAAGTGTGCATTAAAACTAGTTGGGGTTACCTTGTAAGTGTGCATTAAAACTAGTTGGGGTTACCTGGTAAGTGTGCATTAAAACTAGTTGGGGTTACCTGGTAAGTGTACATTAAAACTAGTTGGGTGTAAATAACAGTTATTACCTGGTAAATGTACATTAAAACTAGTTGGGGTTACCTGGTATGTGTACATCAAAACTAGTTGGGGTTACCTGGTAAGTGTACATAAAAACTAGTTGGGATTACCTGGTACCTGGTACCTGGTGTGTAGTGTACATTAAAAGTAGTTGGGATTACCTGGTAAGTGTACATTACAACTAGTTGGGATTACCTGGTAAATTTACAGTAAACTAGTTGGGATTACCTGGTAAGTGTACATTAAAAGTAGTTGGGATTACCTGGTAAGTGTACATTACAACTAGTTGGGATTACTGAGAAACTGGTAAATTTACAGTAAACTAGTTGGGATTACCTGGAAACCACAGTAAACTAGTTATTGGTTACCTAACAGTTACATTAAAACTAGTTGGGGTTACCTGGTAAGTGTACATAAAAACTAGTCGGTTTCTGAGCTGGTTTTTAACCAGTAAACTAGCAGGATTTCTAGAAACCACCACGGTGTGTATTGATGAAATAACAGTTAGTTCTAGAAACCACCACGGTGTGTATTGGTGAAATAACAGTTAGTTCTAGAAACCACCACGGTGTGTATTGGTGAAATAACAGTTCTAGAAACCACCACGGTGTGTATTGGTGAAATAACAGTTAGTTCTAGAAACCACCACGGTGTGTATTGGTGAAATAACAGTTAGTTCTAGAAACCACCACGGTGTGTATTGGTGAAATAACAGTTCTAGAAACCACCACGGTGTGTATTGGTGAAATAACAGTTAGTTCTAGAAACCACCACAGTGTGTATTGGTGAAATAACAGTTTGTTCTAGAAACCACCACGGTGTGTATTGGTGAAATAACAGTTAGTTCTAGAAACCACCACAGTGTGTATTGGTGAAATAACAGTTAGTTCTAGAAACCACCACGGTGTGTATTGGTGAAATAACAGTTCTAGAACCCACCACGGTGTGTATTGGTGAAATAACAGTTCTAGAACCCACCACAGTGTGTATTGGTGAAATAACAGTTTGTTCTAGAAACCACCACAGTGTGTATTGGTGAAATAACAGTTAGTTCTAGAAACCACCACGGTGTGTATTGGTGAAATAACAGTTAGTTCTAGAAACCACCACAGTGTGTATTGGTGAAATAACAGTTAGTTCTAGAAACCACCACGGTGTGTATTGGTGAAATAACAGTTCTAGAACCCACCACAGTGTGTATTGGTGAAATAACAGTTCGTTCTAGAAACCACCACAGTGTGTATTGGTGAAATAACAGTTAGTTCTAGAAACCACCACGGTGTGTATTGGTGAAATAACAGTTAGTTCTAGAAACCACCACGGTGTGTATTGGTGAAATAACAGTTCTAGAAACCACCACGGTGTGTATTGGTGAAATAACAGTTCTAGAAACCACCACGGTGTGTATTGGTGAAATAACAGTTAGTTCTAGAACCCACCACGGTGTGTATTGGTGAAATAACAGTTCTAGAAACCACCACGGTGTGTATTGGTGAAATAACAGTTCTAGAAACCACCACGGTGTGTATTGGTGAAATAACAGTTCTAGAAACCACCACGGTGTGTATTGGTGAAATAACAGTTAGTTCTAGAAACCACCACGGTGTGTATTGGTGAAATAACAGTTAGTTCTAGAAACCACCACGGTGTGTATTGGTGAAATAACAGTTCTAGAAACCACCACGGTGTGTATTGGTGAAATAACAGTTAGTTGTATTGGTGAAATAACAGTTCTAGAACCCACCACGGTGTGTATTGGTGAAATAACAGTTAGTTCTAGAACCCACCACGGTGTGTATTGGTGAAATAACAGTTCTAGAAACCACCACGGTGTGTATTGGTGAAATAACAGTTAGTTCTAGAAACCACCACGGTGTGTATTGGTGAAATAACAGTTAGTTCTAGAAACCACCACGGTGTGTATTGGTGAAATAACAGTTAGTTCTAGAAACCACCACGGTGTGTATTGGTGAAATAACAGTTAGTTCTAGAAACCACCACGGACCTGAATTTTTTTGTGTGTATTGGTGAAATAACAGTTAGTTCTAGAAACCACCACGGTGTGTATTGGTGAAATAACAGTTCTAGAAACCACCACGGTGTGTATTGGTGAAATAACAGTTAGTTCTAGAAACCACCACGGTGTGTATTGGTGAAATAACAGTTAGTTCTAGAAACCACCACGGTGTGTATTGGTGAAATAACAGTTCTAGAAACCACCACGGTGTGTATTGGTGAAATAACAGTTAGTTCTAGAAACCACCACGGTGTGTATTGGTGAAATAACAGTTAGTTCTAGAAACCACCACGGTGTGTATTGGTGAAATAACAGTTAGTTCTAGAAACCACCACGGTGTGTATTGGTGAAATAACAGTTAGTTCTAGAAACCACCACGGTGTGTATTGGTGAAATAACAGTTAGTTCTAGAAACCACCACAGTGTGTATTGGTGAAATAACAGTTAGTTCTAGAACCCACCACGGTGTGTATTGGTGAAATAACAGTTCTAGAAACCACACCACACACACACACCAGTTCTAGAAACCACCACAGTGTGTATTGGTGAAATAACAGTTAGTTCTAGAAACCACCACGGTGTGTATTGGTGAAATAACAGTTAGTTCTAGAAACCACCACGGTGTGTATTGGTGAAATAACAGTTAGTTCTAGAAACCACCACGGTGTGTATTGGTGAAATAACAGTTAGTTCTAGAAACCACCACGGTGTGTATTGGTGAAATAACAGTTCTAGAAACCACCACGGTGTGTATTGGTGAAATAACAGTTAGTTCTAGAAACCACCACGGTGTGTATTGGTGAAATAACAGTTAGTTCTAGAAACCACCACAGTGTGTATTGGTGAAATAACAGTTAGTTCTAGAAACCACCACGGTGTGTATTGGTGAAATAACAGTTAGTTCTAGAAACCACCACGGTGTGTATTGGTGAAATAACAGTTAGTTCTAGAAACCACCACGGTGTGTATTGGTGAAATAACAGTTAGTTCTAGAAACCACCACGGTGTGTATTGGTGAAATAACAGTTCTAGAAACCACCACGGTGTGTATTGGTGAAATAACAGTTAGTTCTAGAAACCACCACGGTGTGTATTGGTGAAATAACAGTTAGTTCTAGAAACCACCACGGTGTGTATTGGTGAAATAACAGTTGTTCTGAAACCACCACAGTGTGTATTGGTGAAATAACAGTTGAGTTCTAGAAACCACCACGGTGTGTATTGGTGAAATAACAGTTCTAGAAACCACCACAGTGTGTATTGGTGAAATAACAGTTAGTTCTAGAAACCACCACAGTGTGTATTGGTGAAATAACAGTTAGTTCTAGAAACCACCACAGTGTGTATTGGTGAAATAACAGTTAGTTCTAGAAACCACCACGGTGTGTATTGGTGAAATAACAGTTCTAGAAACCACCACGGTGTGTATTGGTGAAATAACAGTTGGGTTTCAGTCTGTCAATGGTAAAGAAACACGGTTCAGGTCCAACATTCAGAATAGTCCAAACAGAGGTGCTTGTTACAGTAACATCGGAACAACGGAATCATAGAATCAGAACGTAGAATTCCGGAACTGGATTCTCATACTATTGAATGGAACATGATTGAACCACTTGATTAGACAAAAGCCTGTTTCTCTTCTACAGCAGAATGCCTACGTCCCACCCTGTTTCATACACATAGTGCACTACTTTAGACCAGCTCTGGATAAAACGTAGGGCACTATATAGGAAATAGGGTGTCATTTGGGACACAGTCAAACAAGGTACATACGTTACATTCTTTGGGCTGGTTGTATATCAGTGATGTGGAAATAACACGAAAATAACAGTTGCATTTTTTTCAGCAATAAAACTCACAAAACACTAAAACTAAAGGACCTGAATTTTTTGCTGAGGGATGTGTGTCAAAAGGGTAGTGGTGTGTGTGTGTGTGTGTGTGTGTGTGTGTGTGTGTGTGTGTGTGTGTGTGTGTGACACACTTTGTCATAGCTTCGTAGGTAATGTATTCCCCATGAAACCATGCAGTCCAGTCTAAGCATTAATAACGTGATGCGTAAATCCACAGGAACACAGTGGAGGTTGTTGTCGTGGCAACGCTCAGTCTCACACTAACATGTATTCAGGTTGGGCTGCATCTCTCCTGGGCGTCGTCATCATCACCAGCCCAAACACAGAGGAAGATTCTAGACTATTCACTAGTCATCATCGTTACTGCAACGCATGAACTGATTGGCTGTTCCCGTGTGATACAGGAAGTAGAACAAAGCGAAGAGGAGAAATGACCAAACACATGTACACTCTCTCCCTCTCCACTCTGACCAGACACACACACACACTCTCTCCCTGGATCAACTCTGAGGCAGACAGACACACACACACACACACACACACTCTCTCTCCCTCTCCACTCTGAGGCAGACAGACACACACACACACACACACACACAGACACACACACACACACACACTCTCTCTACTCTGACAGACACACACACACACACACACACACACACTCTCCGTCTCCACTCTGTTCTCCAAGACAAAAACTATCACAGACGTTCTGGGAAGTCAGCACACAACACACTCCTCCTGTCCAAGACTTTTACTGTTAGATATGTCTTCACTGTTACATTACTGGCTGACCGACCACTGACCAGACCTGGATCAAATATCAACTGACTGACCAGACCACTATCAACTGACCAGACCTGGATCAAATATCAACTGACTGACCAGACCTGGATCAAATATCAACTGACTACTGACCAGACCTGGATTAAATATCAACTGACTACCTGGATTAAATATCAACTGACCAGACCTGGATCAAATATCAACTGACTGACCGACCACTGACCAGACCTGGATCAAATATCAACTGACCAGACCTGGATCAAATATCATCAACTGACCAGACCTGGATCAAATATCAACTGACCAGACCTGGATCAAATAAACTGACTACTGACCAGACCTGGATCAAATATCAACTGACTACTGACCAGACCTGGATCAAATATCAACTGACTGACTGACCAGACCTGGATTAAATATCAACTGACCAGACCTGGATCAAATATCAACTGACTACTGACCAGACCTGGATCAAATATCAACTGACCAGACCTGGATCAAATATCAACTGACTACTGACCAGACCTGGATTAAATATCAACTGACCAGACCTGGATCAAATATCAACTGACTACTGACCAGACCTGGATCAAATATCAACTGACCAGACCTGGATCAAATATCAACTGACTACTGACCAGACCTGGATTAAATATCAACTGACCAGTCCTGGATCAAATATCAACTGACTACTGACCAGACCTGGATCAAATATCAACTGACCAGACCTGGATCAAATATCAACTGACTACTGACCAGACCTGGATCAAATATCAACTGACCAGACCTGGATCTAATATCAACTGACCAGACCTGAATCAAATATCAACTGACCAGACCTGGATCAAATATCAACTGACTACTGACCAGACCTGGATCAAATATCAACTGACTACTGACCAGACCTGAATCAAATATCAACTGACTACTGACCAGACCTGGATCAAATATCAACTGACTACTGACCAGACCTGGATCAAATATCAACTGACCGGACCTGGATCAGATATCAACTGACCAGACCTGAATCAAATATCAACTGACCAGACCTGAATCAAATATCAACTGACCAGACCTGAATCAAATATCAACTGACTACTGACCAGACCTGGATCAAATATCAACTGACTGACCAGACCTGAATCAAATATCAACCAGACCTGGATCAAATATCAACTGACTACTGACCAGACCTGGATCAAATATCAACTGACTACTGACCAGACCTGGATCAAATATCAACTGACTACTGACCAGACCTGGATCAAATATCAACTGACTGACCAGACCTGACCAACTGACCAGACCTGGATCAAATATCAACTGACCAGACCTGGATCAAATATCAACTGACCAGACCTGGATCAAATATCAACTGACTGACCTGAAAATATCACTGACCAGACCTGGATCAAATATCAACTGACTACTGACCAGACCTGGATCAAATATCAACTGACTACTGACCAGACCTGGATTAAATATCAACTGACCAGACCTGGATCAAATATCAACTGACTACTGACCAGACCTGGATCAAATATCAACTGACACTGACCAGACCTGGATCAAATATCAACTGACTACTGACCAGACCTGGATCAAATATCAACTGACCAGACCTGGATCAAATATCAACTGACTACTGACCAGACCTGGATCAAATATCAACTGACCAGACCTGGATCAAATATCAACTGACTACTGACAACACCAGACCTGGATCAAATATCAACTGACCAGACCTGGATCAAATATCAACTGACTACCGACCACTGACCAGACCTGGATCAAATATCAACTGACCAGACCTGGATCAAATATCAACTGACTACTGACCAGACCTGGATCAAATATCAACTGACCAGACCTGGATCAAATATCAACTGACCAGACCTGGATCAAATATCAACTGACCAGACCTGGATCAAATATCAACTGACTACTGACCAGACCTGGATCAAATATCAACTGACTACTGACCAGACCTGGAATCAAATATCAACTGACTACTGACCAGACCAGACCTGATCAAATATCAACTGACTACCTGACCAGACTGGACCTGGATCAAATATCAACTGACCAGACCTGGATCAAATATCAACTGACCAGACCTGAATCAAATATCAACTGACCAGACCTGAATCAAATATCAACTGACCAGACCTGGATCAAATATCAACTGACTACTGACCAGACCTGGATCAAATACAGACTGACTACAACTGACCAGACCTGAATCAAATATCAACTGACTACTGACCAGACCTGGATCAAATATCAACTGACTACTGACCAGACCTGAATCAAATATCAACTGACTACTGACCAGACCTGGATCAAATATCAACTGACCAGACCTGAATCAAATATCAACTGACCAGACCTGGATCAAATATCAACTGACCAGACCTGGATCAAATATCAACTGACTACTGACCAGACCTGGATCAAATATCAACTGACTACTGACCAGACCTGGATCAAATATCAACTGACTACTGACCAGACCTGGATCAAATATCAACTGACCAGACCTGGATCAAATATCAACTGACCCAGACCTGGATCAAATATCAACTGACTGACCAGACCTGGATCAAATATCAACTGACTACTGACCAGACCTGGATCAAATATCAACTGACAAATACTGACCAGACCTGGATCAAATATCAACTGACCAGACCTGGATCAAATATCAACTGACCAGACCTGGATCAAATATCAACTGACCAGACCTGGATCAAATATCAACTGACTACTGACCAGACCTGGATCAAATATCAACTGACTGACCGACCACTGACCAGACCTGGATCAAATATCAACTAACTGACTACTGACCAGACCTGGATCAAATATCAACTGACTGACCGACCACTGACCAGACCTGGATCAAATATCAACTGACCAGACCTGGATCAAATATCAACTGACTACTGACCAGACCTGGATCAGATATCAACTGACCAGACCTGGATCAAATATCAACTGACTACTGACCAGACCTGGATCAAATATCAACTGACTGACCGACCACTGACCAGACCTGGATCAAATATCAACTGACCAGACCTGGATCAAATATCAACTGACTACTGACCAGACCTGGATCAAATATCAACTGACTGACCGACCACTGACCAGACCTGGATCAAATATCAACTGACTGACCGACCACTGACCAGACCTGGATCAAATATCAACTGACCAGACCTGGATCAAATATCAACTGACCAGACCTGAATCAAATATCAACTGACCAGACCTGGATTAAATATCAACTGACCAGACCTGGATCAAATATCAACTGACCACTGACCAGACCTGGTTCAAATATCAACTGACCAGACCTGAATTAAATATCAACTGTCTAGACCTGGATCAAATATCAACTGACTACTGACCAGACCAGAATCAAATATCAACTGACCAGACCTGGATCAAATATCAACTGACTACTGACCAGACCTGGTTCAAATATCAACTGACCAGACCTGAATTAAGATATCAAATATCAACTGACCAGACCTGGATCAAATATGACAAGACCTGAAATATCACTGACCAGACCTGAATCAAATATCAAATATCAGACCTGACCAGATATCAACTGACCAGATGGATAAATATCAACTGACCACTGACCAGACCTGGATCAAATATCAACTGACCAGACCTGGATCAAATATCAACTGACTACTGACCAGACCTGAATCAAATATCAACTGACCAGACCTGGATTAAATATACTGACCAGACCTGGATTAAATATCAACTGACCAGACCTGGATCAAATATCAACTGACCAGACTGGATCAAATATCACTGACCAGACCTGGAAATCAAATATCAACTGACTACTGACCAGACCTGGATCAAATATCAACTGACCAGACCTGGATCAAATATCAACTGGACCAGACCTGGATCAAATATCAACTGACTACTGACCAGACCTGGTTCAAATATCAACTGACTACTGACCAGACCTGGATTAAATATCAACTGACCAGACCTGGTCAAATATCAACTGACCAGACCTGGTTCAAATATCAACTGACCAGACCTGGATCAAATATGCCTACTGACCAGACCTGGTTCAAATATCAACTGACTACTGACCAGACCTGAATCAAATATCAACTGACCAGACCAATGCTAACTCGTTACCCGTGACGTATGGCATTAGTTTTTTTATGATTTGATTTGTTGATTCGTTCCCCCAGAAGAATGGTTTGTTATTATAATTTCCCATCTCCTGACAGACATGTTCTGTCTGGCCTGGAGAGACTGAGCATGTGCAGATGGCTATGTTATGACCCCATTCCCATAATAGGCCCATGTGAGGCCCATGTGACTGTGAGGCCCATGTGAGGCCCATGTGAGGCCTGTGAATACTGGAGCAGGTGCATGTCTGCTGAGTCCTTGAATGATTCTCCAATGGCACCCTATTCCCTATATAGTGCACTACTTTAGACCAGAGCCCTATGGCACCCTATTCCCTATATAGTGCACTACTTTAGACCAGGGCCCTATTCCCTATATAGTGCACTACTTTAGACCAGAGCCCTATTCCCTATATAGTGCACTACTGTAGACCAGAGCCCTATGGCACCCTATTCCCTATATAGTGCACTACTTTAGACCAGAGCCCTATTCCCTATATAGTGCACTACTTTAGACCAGGGCCAATAGGAGAGTACCATTTTGGACACACACGTTTTATTCCTGAGCAGAGACCATTCAGCAAATTGTGGATCCTTGAATAAGGGATAAGACACACACACACACACACACACACACACACACACACACACACACACACACACACACACACACACACACACACATAATGTAAACACACACACACACAATGTCTAAAATCATGGACAAGAACACACACGCGCATACTCTCTCACACACACAAACATATACACACATTTCCACACACATCCAGATTCAACACAGCTAGGTAGATATACTGTCTGTCTGGTCTGTAATTTACTGTGTTAGACCTCATTAAGTGCTATAATATCATGGGGAGATATACTGTCTGTAGGTCTGTAATTTACTATAATATCATGTGTTGTAGACCTCATTAAGTGCTATAATATCATGGGGAGATATACTGTCTGTAGATATACTGTCTGTAGGTCTGTAATTTACTGTGTTAGACCTCATTAAGTGCTATAATATCATGGGGAGATATACTGTCTGTAGGTCTGTAATTTACTGTTTTAGACCTCATTAAGTGCTATAATATCATAATATCATGGGGAGATATACTGTCTGTAGGTCTGTAATTTACTGTTTTAGACCTCATTAAGTGCTATAATATCATGGGGAGATATACTGTCTGTAGGTCTGTAATTTACTTTGTTAGACCTCATTAAGTGCTATAATATCATGGGGAGATATACTGTCTGTAGGTCTGTAATTTACTGTGTTAGACCTCATTAAGTGCTATAATATCATGGGGAGATATACTGTCTGTAGGTCTGTAATTTACTGTATTAGACCTCATTAAGTGCTATAATATCATGGGAGATATACTGTCTGTAGGTCTGTAATTTACTGTGTTAGACCTCATTAAGTGCTATAATATCATGGGGAGATATACTGTCTGTAGTCATTTACTGTGTTAGAATTATGCTATAATATCATGGGGAGATATTCTGTCTTTACTGTCTATAATATCATGGGGAGATAAAAAATAATGTCATTTACTGTGTTAGACCATTCTATATACATGCAGTACTCTGATAGAAGGGTCATATACTTCTGGAAATATATATATATATACACACCTCTTTGAATAGTCTGTTAAAATATATATATCAACTGACCCTGTGTGTTGTGACTATTGGCACTTGGAATAACTAAACCCGTTAGAGATGATCCCAGACCTGTGTGTTGGTAAGACAGCACCATTCATATAGAACATGTTTTTTTCCCAAAGCAACTTAGAGATGATCCCAGACCTGTGTGTTGGTAAGACGGCACCATTCATATAGAACATGTTTTTTTCCCAAAGCAACTTAGAGATGATCCCAGACCTGTGTGTTGGTAAGACGGCACCATTCATATAGAACATGTTTTTTTCCCAAAGCAACTTAGAGATGATCCCAGACCTGTGTGTTGGTAAGACAGCACCATTCATATAGAACATTTAGTTCATGTTTTTTTCTTCCCCAAAGCAACTTAGAGAGTCCGTCATGGGTGCATAGATTTGACGTACGGATGGCCCGAGCTGGAATCAAACCCACAACCTTTTGGGGTTGCAAGTGCCTTGCTCTACCAACTGAGCCAACACAAGAACGAAGTGATCTGGGACCAGGCTGAGTAATATCGCCGACTCCCTGGTCTGGTTTAGACTGTATTTACCCGTAGGTCTGTTTGGTCGTCATGATTTGATTGGATCAGACGTGGTTGTTGTTCTGATAAAACGTCTAAAAAAATCAAATAGAAAATGTTGAGTTTTTAAAAAAAAACTACATTTCCCAGCATCCCACTAGAACCCAAGCCCGTCCATTAAACGAACGGTGACACAACGTCTCTCCCTCCGGGGGCCATGTTCCAACACAAATAAAATACACCCTTAACTGAATGACTTTGATAACCTCAAGGCAGGAAGGCAGGAAGGATGGAAGGACGGATGCATTTTGTAAAGTGTTGGAACAGAGCCGAAGACCTTCGGGTGGAAGAGAGAGGCGGCTCTTCATCCTCGCTGAACGTCTGTCACCTCATATCTGACCAGGAAAACACTGAATAAAGTCATTTTGTCAAAAGTTACTCATAAAAACGTACAGTTATTTACCCATGCAATCATATAAAATAGTAATTTCTGTTTTTTTCTCTGTAGCTATAAT